>NC_050573.1:363149852-363292352 GCF_011100635.1 Trichosurus vulpecula
TAAAGAGGTTTTTTTAAAAAAAATTTTGGGGCTGCTAAGTGGCACAGTGGATAAAGTGCCCAGGCCTGGAGTCAGGAAAACTAATCATCAGGAGTTCAAATCTGGCATCAGATACTAACTAGCTGTGTGACCCTGGACAAGTCACTTAACCCTGTTGGCCTTAGTTTCCTCATCTATAAAATGAGCTGGAGAAGGAAATGGCTAACCACTCCTCTCCATTATCTTTGCTAAGAAAACCCCAATCGGGGTCACAAAGAGTTGGACACAATTGAAAATGACTGAACAACAAATTTGGTGGAGGAGGTACAAGCACCTTCGAGTTGGGATTAAGAAAGGCTTCATGTAGAAGCTGACCCTTGAATTGAAAAACTAGAGATTTAAGTAGGTAAAGGTGAATAGGGAGTAGGCGCCAGGTATGGGTCATAGACTATGAAACAGCAGAGAGGGGAGATGGAATGTTGTGTGGAAGGAATAGCAAGAAGGTCAATTTGTATGGACCTTGGGGTAGGAAGGGGAGTGATGATTAAGGCTGGAGCTAGATGTCGAAAGGCTTCAAACTCATGTCAAGTTTCTCCTAGCCATCTGCTTCCACCTGGGATACTCTGCACAAGATTGTCCTGAGAGATGAATTATGAGGACACTGTCAGGATTTTCTCATCTAGCCCTCCTTTGGGGCATAAAGACCTTTTCTTTGAGAGAGGCTGTGGACCAACCAAGCACCAGGGCAGTTCTCTGCTTGTTGCTATGTCTACTTGTTATCAGTCTGACCTGCGCTATACTTCAGAGGGCTGGGAAGGTGAGGCTTCCTATTCTGAATGGGGCTTTAATTGCAGGTTGCTGAGTTCCATCTGATCTTGTTCATCCTTCAGTAAACAGCTTGTCTTATACTTTTAAATCATACATGTATATACATGTATGTGTGTGTACATACATATACATATACATACACATACATACATACATACATACATACATATATATATATATTTAGCTCTAACCTTGCAAGTCATCCATATATCACTTCCAGCACCTTGTAATTCAAACATGATTACTAGGCCAATGAATTATGTTTATCATTAGTTCATTACGTTTTAGTTTAAAATTGCTTACCTTTTTTTTTCTTCCAGTTTGTAAGATAAGTAGAGGCAGGATGGAGCAATGGGAAAAGCACTTAACCCAGAAGACTTGGGTTTGAGTTAATCCTGGATCTCTCAAAATTTCTGGCAGCCTTGGGCATATCTCCTCACCTCTCTGGGCTTCAGTATTCTCTTCTATAAAATAAATGGATTAGATTAGATGTGTTATAACATCCTTTCTAGCTGGCAAATGTATGTAGATAGGGAAGGGGTTATATAACAGGTTTTTATTTTGAATATCTGCATTATTCCTATTACACAGTGTTGTACCACTTACCAAATTGCCACCATTTTTTGGTGGTAACTTCCAAATTGACTTCCATTTAGAAACATTTTAGAAAATAATGGGACAAAAATGGTCAGTGTTTATGTTCTTCTTACAGCTCAGAGATTTGGTTTACTAATGATTACTGTAATTTGTCAGCTAGGAAATAACACCTGTAGGTCCTGAACATCCTATGCATGTGCTAATAGGCCTGAAAATATTCATGACCTTAGAAAAGGAGTTGGTGTCTGTGTGTGTGTGTGTGTGTGTGTGTGTGTGTGTGTGTGTGTGTGTGATTAAAATTAGAATGAAGAACAACTCCTGCCAAGCTAAAGTAGGCTGTGATGTGATCAGACATGAATGCAGGCAATGTCTGTGGCAGGCGAAGGCCAAGGCTGAGACAGGAAGAACGGACCAGGCTGCTTTATCCTGGAATTAAATGATTAAATGTGACTTGGAAAATGTGGATTATGGCTCTATGGGGGAATCACCGCGAAAGCTTAGAGGGCGAATTACATGATTCTGTGACGAGAGAGGCTCCTAATTTGGTACTGGAGTTCTCCTCCTGCAAGGCACTAACCACACTGGGGCATTTGGGAGCATTTGGGGATGTCCAGGCATCAGCTTAGAGCTTCCTTTTCCCCCAGGGAGCCACACTTTTATGTGCCCCTACATATTTCTGAGCTCCCTTAAGTGTAAAATCCCTGCATAAGACCCCATTGACCCATCATACCTAGCTAAGAGGCAAATGGCTGTCCCCACATTACAGAACTAACTTTAATTCTCTTCTGTTCCCTAATACCCAATTATCTCCTCTATTATAAATCTGATATTATGTTTTCATTAGACTATAAATTCCTTCAGGGCCAGAACTTTTGTAGTTTTCTCTTAGTATCCTCAGTTCCAAGTAGTGTCTTGCACATACTGAATACTGATAGATGTTTGATTGAATTATTAACTGATTGAGAAGAAAAAGTGGCAGAACATTTCAGGCATAGTAAATGTCATGATTAAAGGTGAGAAAGTACATCTCATGTTTGGGGGACAGAGAATAGTCCAATTTTAGCATAGAACATGTAGAGGGGTATACTATGCAATACAGTTGGAAAGGCAGATTGTACCAGACAGTGAGGGTTAAATGACTGGCAAAGAGATTTGAACTCTTCTTGGTAGGCAATAGGGATCCTCAGAAGACTTTTGAGTCAAGAACTGATCGATTAATAAAGAATGCAAAGAGAAGTAAACAACCAGGAAAAATATAAGCAATTACAACAATATAAATGGTAACAGACAAATAGAAAATTGAAATTGAAGATTTTATAATAATGAATGAATTTTAAAAATCTATTAAGTAAGCACATAGTGCTTACTATGTGCAAGGCACTGTTCTAAGCATTAAATATACAAATAGGAAAGACAGTTTCTGCTTTTGAGGAGCTCATATTCTAATGCAAAAGATGCATATGAAAGGTTTAACTACAGTTTAGATGGAATGGTCCTGTGATCCTTAGGGGACTGGGGTAGAGCACGTGGTAATGTTTCTTTTTAAATGCCATCTCCACTGACAAAATCCCATCAGTTTCTAATATTGAACCATTTGACAGTGCCAAAGACTTTGGTGGCAAGAACTTTATTGAGTTTTTAGTGGCTGTGCAAAAGCAGTTGCCAGGCTGCATCTCCACAGGGGTTGCTTCCCTGAATGATACTAGCTGGCACTGTGTTAGAAGTATTGCTATTCCCTAGGTTGTCAGAGTCAGGATCCTGGGCTGTCTCCAATGGGGTCTGAAGGGAAATCAAGATGGGTGGTCAAGATGGTGGTGGTAGTTTTACTTGCCTGGCATATGCTACCTCCTGTTTCTCCCACAGGGTTCCTTGCTACTTCAGCAGGACTTGCTTTCTGACACTGTATGTGGTACTTTGGTGGTTGGTGGGTTTTGCTGGCCCCTTCTCCAGAGGAATTGTTAGCCTTTAGGATGGCTGTGAGAGCTGGGCTGGAAGTAGAGGTCTGGAGAGGTGCAGCTAATCCTATGGTTGTTGTACTTATCTGCCTTTGGTAGCCACTGGTCATTAGTTGTTACTGGGTTGTGGTGAGAAAGGTAGGCCCTTTCACTATGATTTTTCCCCTCAATGGTTGCTCTGAGGGTTGGATGGAACATTGCTATTCTCACAGGTCTTGGGTTCAGGGTTCTGGGTTTTTTCAAAAGAGTCTGAGGAGAAATTGTGGTCCGGATGGGGGCAGTAATTTTCCTGGCACATGCTACTTCCTGTCTCTTCTTTAGGGTGCTGTGTTACTTCAGCTAGGTTGTCTTCTTCACATTATAATGACCAAGCTTAGCCCTTGAAGAAGGGCCTTTGTACAGAGGTAGAAGAACATGGGTACAAAATGCTACATGTATTTTTGGACTTAGTTTATTCTGGCTTTTTTGAATTGTTTTATTTTCTCTTTTATTTTTTTCTTTTATGAGAGAGATGACTCCTGGGAAGTATAAGTAAGAGAGACATATTGTGATATGGAGTTGATGTGAAAATAAGGGATTTCAGTGAACAATTTTTTAAAAAAAGAAATAACTGAGTGAATCTGCAGAAGCCAGACAACTAAAAAGGGAGTCATTGAATTTATTCCCTGAGCAAAAGTAACCAAGCTAAAAGATAAGTTGTTGGGAGAAGGGTATAAATCAAAGGAGCCGAGGGTTTCTCTCTAAAAACAAGGCTTCCTTCAAAATCACAATTCATAGCATTTTTTTAACCAAACCCCAACATTTCAGTGAATCAAACAACCATTCAACATTGAGATTGTACTATATCTGAAACATAGAGTGTGGAGGATGCAAAAAACTATTAAGTATGTTTTCTGTCTTTGAAGAGTTCATAGTTCGTGAGGGGTAGATAAGAGAAACACGTAAGAAACAACTGGACAACATTTTGAAGCAGAATATAAGTACAAGACTGTGTAGTACTAACTATTTCGGGTACATGCTATCTTGTACTACAGATAAGAGGAGAGAAACATCATTGTGAATCTTCATGGAGGAAGAAGCTGGGCTCAGGTAAATAGTGAGGACTGGGACAAGTGAAGGGGAAGGTGGTGTAGGAAACCCTAGTGTTGAAAATGCTGCCTCTAAGAAGGGACATTGATTAATATATGGACACTCAACTCAAAAGAGCTATCACAGCATATGTTAATTTCTTGCCAATCTACTCTTTGTCTGATTGGCTTACCATCATTAGTCCTTTAGCTCATCCAGAAAGTTGATACTTGCTCTTAATTCCTTTTCATTCTTGGTTCTGTTTTCTGTCCTTGGGTGGTGCTTTTTATGATGGCCACTGCTATGTCTCTGTTGCCCTCTTCATACTCAGTCAGCTCCCTTCCCAGTACAACACCTAGTTGTTTCTACTCTGGGACATCTCTCCTTGCTAGCTGTGATTGTGAGGTTTGAGAAAGAGGAGAGGGAAGAGATAGAACCAAGTCCTGGGTGTAATAGTGGGGAGAATGGTAAATAAGGTTATGTAGGTATGGTATTTTAAGATTATGGAGGCTTTTTACAATTAGGAAAGGAAATTTGAGGTCCTTTTCATATCACAGAAAAAGTTCTGGATTTGGGGAGAGAAGAGCTGGCAACTATAATTCTGGCTACTAAATGTTGGTGATTATTGAGATGCTGGGGTCAGTTAACCTTGTGGTCATCACTTCACTGCTTTTACTTTACTGTCTTTATCTGTCAATAGCTAGCATTTGTAGAGAGCTTTAAGGTTTGTGAAAAGCTTTACAAATATTCATCTCATTTGATCCTTGCAACAACACTGGTAGGTTTTTGTAGATGAGGAAACTGATGCAGACAGAGATGAATGACTTTTCTAGGTTCCGAGGCTGGCTTTGAATGCAGGTCTTCCTGGTTCCAAGTACAGTGCTCTATCTGCCCTGCCCAGCTGCCTCTAAGTGGGGGAGGGGCGTTGGATTAGCCAGGTGTCTCAGGTCCCTTCCATTTCTAACAATCTGGGACTAAAGAGCTGCCAGGGGTACTCGAAGGTTAAGCAATTTGCCCAGGTGCAGGAGCAAGTTTTAGGGAACAAATCCTTTTATTAAGGGGATTTGTTCTGTGAAGTTTTCATTCAGTCAAAAGGCTGCACCCAAGGACCTAGAAGGCCACATGTGGCCTCGAGGCTGTAGGTTCACCACCCCTGGCCAAGGTAACTGCTATGTATCAGAGGCAGGATAAGACTTGAATCCACGTCTTGCTGTAAGCATCTTTTGAATGGTGATTGTTTCGTTTTATTGTAACACAGAGCCTGGCACAAAGTAAGTGCATAATAAATATTTGCTGATTGATTGGTGAGCTCTGAGCCAGGCTCTGTCTCTACTATACTATGCAGCCTCTCATGGGAGACGTGTACTCAGTTAGAAATCTGATATTAGTGTATAGATGAGAGGATAGGGCTGAAGGTTGGTGGTCTTCAGAATGCAGGTAATGGTCAAAGCCTTACAAGTGGGATGGATTTTAATTGCCAAGAGCAGAGGGTAGAGGTCAAAGCTTGGTGGCCAGGGGCAATCATCAGAGAAGACACAATCGCCAGAAGTATTCACAGAACCAAGAAAAGGCAACATAAATGAAAACCAAGGAAGAAGACATTGTCAAGGAGTGAGTGGTCAGTGGTGTCAAAGGATTGGAGAGGATGACCTTTGAGAGGGCAGCTTCCTTAGAGTGGTGGGTTATTTTCCTTTGTTTTCTTACAAACAAGGACTCAGAAACCAAGTCAGCATGCAGGAAATCAAAGGGATGTTGTGTGTATGATTTTAATCTCAGCATATTTTTCTTGTTAAATTTCTGCTGCTCTGCAAATAAAAACACAGGAAAAACTGTGAATTGAACTTTATCTCAAGATACTGATGGCACCATAGCTCAGATGCTCAACTTCTTTTATCTTTGGAAAAATTTCCATTTGCTGCTTTTTAATGGTGTCTCCTGGGACATTTCTCTTAAATTTTGGCAATAAAAATCCATGTCCCCCAGGGGAATATTGTTAATATTTATTTAAAGCATTGTGAGGTTCTCAAACAATTATCATTTTACATATAGCTTATAGCTGTCCATATATGTGCATATGTGTAAATGTGCTTATACACACATATATGTTTAGTTTTAAAAAGCTATATGAACTAGATACATGTTTTGGAAGCAGGGGGAATAGGGGACAACAGAGGATTTTTTTGTCCTCATACTGAGGCTGTGCTGTGAAGGTTTGCATTTTTTTAAACTTTCTACCTGCAAGCTGGGCAGAATCAGTCTGATGTAGCTGGGGATAGAATCAGCATTTGGCCTCTTTCTGTGTAAAATCAGACAGGAAATTTAAAAAGAAAGCATTGTGAACGTTAATTTTTTTCCCCAGTTTTGCCATCATTGACTTTCTTGAAGTTTTTGTCTCCAAAATGGAGAAAATCAAAGTTATCTTATTTATTTATTTTCTAGTTAAATGAATTAGTACACTGTATAGTTTGTATATCCATGGATTTTCCTCATCCCTTTCCCTGCCTCCATCTATCCAGAGGGCTTCCCCATTTAGTCACATCCCTCCTCCTCAAATTGTAAAGGCATTTCAGTGTCATGAGTTGTGTGGGATGGTACTTTTTCCCCTTCAAGGAAAAAAACATTAGGAATAATTCTTGGCAACTACTTTGTAGGGATGTGTAGAGGATTAACAAAGTAACCTTTGTATAAGGTCCTAAGTGGCTCAGCTATTTTTTTTCCTGAATGCAAAGAATTACTTGTCAGTGCAGGTTTCAACAATGTTGTTTCTTTAATTCTTTGAATCACTTATCCTTAACAAGAAGAAATGCTAAAAACTCTGAAATGTTGAAGATGTCAGTGTCTCATCTCTTTCTTAATAGAAAACCTCCTTGTAATTAAAACCACGTTGTCAGCATTTTAGTAGGTTAGTATTTGTTCCAGCAGAAGGAAAATAAATAGGTTGGTCAGATAAATTCAGAAAAGATAGAGGAAAAGGTACCTGCTTCTCTTGAAATGAATGGCCTCAACTTCTGGAGCTTCTCAAAGGGTACTCATCTATGTTTCTCTCTCATTATCTGTATGTCCATATATATATGTCACCCCTCCTCACCTCCCAGTTTATTTCCTCATTACATTTCACTTATATGATTATAATAGCTTCTTAAATTGTTCTTCTCACTTCTGGGCTGCTCTCTTTCCAAGCCATCCTCTAGACATGTCTGAGTATGTTTTTCCCCTGCTCTAAAACCTTTGGTAGTTCAAGAATAAAATACAAACGCTTCATCTCAATATTTAAATTAGTTCCAATTTAGTTTCAAACTACCTTTGTAATCTTATTGAGTATTACTCCCTTTTGCAAAATCTACATTTTAAATAAATTTGCTGTTCTTAGCATTCATTTAGGCCATCCCCAATGCCTGAAATAGGTTGTTTTTTTGGGGGGGGGTTGTCTTGGCTGCTCAGGTGTATTCTGCATGGTTTTGCCCCACTCTGCTATTTGTTAGTGTTCTCAAATTAGTTTTAATTTATTTATCTATATACATACATGTGTATAGATATATACATTATACACACACACATACACACACAGTAGAAGATAAGCTCATTGAGAGCAGGGATTATTTCTTTTAACAAATTTTTTATCCGCAGTGCCAGTACAGTGCTATGTACAAATAAGTAGGTACTTTATAAACATAGGAAGACATGGGAGAGACAAAGATACTGTACATTGCTGGGAAAATTGGGACAAATGTCAACAATCTTCAGCTTTCTCTAGCAGCTTATTCTTTGTCATTCATTCATTTAGAATCTAGGGGCTGATAGGAGGAAGTTAAAACACTTGTATTCCTGTGTCACACAACTTTTTCTATTAAATAGTTGATCTCATGGCATATTTTTCTTAACCAAGGGGTATGATAAGCCCTAGGGACTAAAATGGGTTTCTAGTCATAAGATAAATGACAGTTGCTAAGATAATAGGGGATATGGAAGTTGAGAGAATTGTTATGAGAAGCATTCAGAAGAGGACTATAGTTAATAGGAACATAAAAAAGAGATTTAAAAAAAGTGTAACCTGGGTTTCTGTACTTGTTGGTACAATTTAGATGAGATGAAGAATTTGTGAACCATTGACTGAGAGTAGACTAGGAAAGACAAAGCTTTTGGCTGTTGGCTGCCTGAGGAAATCTGCAACTTTCTCTGCAGAAGAGAGGCTTATTAACCACAGCATTACCAGAGGCTATAAGTTGGAGTTGTACATTGCTCTGAAGAAAGTACCTTAGCTGAAAACTAGAGATAAGGCAATCATCTGAAGGAATCTGAAGAATCAGTCTTATAGAAAATATATTCTCCCTGCAGGGGACAGGTTTATTAACCACAATGGATGGGAGGAGGAGCTGAAAGTACTGTCAAGTGGATCAGCTGGAGCAGGGTCGTGGCACTTGCCAGGGAACAGTGAAGATTAGCTTGATGACATCAGTAGGAAATATTAGATCACAGAAGACAAAATGAATAATTTTGATTACATATAATTAAATAATTTTTGCACAAACAAATCTGATAAAGCTAAGATTAAAAAGAGAAACTACTGGGAAAATATTTGCAGGGAGTCTGATATAGGTCTCATTTCCAAGACATACAAGGAACTGATTCAAATGTAAAATTAAAAAAAGCCATTCCTTAATTGATAAATGGCTTAAGAAACCCAGAGTTTCATAGCCATATTAAAAATACTTCAAATCACCACTACTAAGAGAAATACAAATTAATGAAATGCTAAGATGCTATCTCTCACCCATAAGAATAGTAAAGATGACAGAAAGGAAAATGATCAATATTAGAGGGGTTTGGGGAAAACAGAACATTGGTGCACTGTTGGTGGAACTGTGAGTGGGTACAAACATTCTGGAAGGCAATTTGAAACTACACACAAAAAGTTCCTAACAGTACATGCCCTTTGACCCAACTGTACACACTGCTAGACCTATACCCAAATAGATCAAAGACAGAAGAAAAAAGTCCTTTATATACAAATGTATTGCAACTCATTTTGTGGTGGCAAAAAATGTAAACTAAGGGGATGCCCATCAGTTGAACAAAGGCTGAATAAGTTGTGGTATATGAATATGATGGAGCACTACTGTGCTGTAAGGAATGAGGAAATAGATGAAATAGAAAAACATGGAAAGACTAATGTGGAATGATGTGGGGTGAAGTAAGCAGATTCAGAATAACTTAGAATATAACATCAATATTATAAAAATGAACAGTTTTGAGGACTTTTATAAAGTAATGATGAATGAAATAAGCAGAATCAGGAGAATAATTGATATAGTAACAACACTGTGAAAACAAATAGCTTTAAATTTTTAAGAAGAAGACTGATGATAAAACATGCTCTCCACGACAGACAGGTGATGGATTTAGTATGTTGACTGGGACATATCCCTTTTTGTTGTACAGCCTTTTGTTTTACTTGACTGAATATTATAAAAAATTTTTCTTTTTCAGTAGGATTGGGAGGTAAGAAGAGAAAGATAGGTTTCTATAGTTTTTTTTTAATTAGAGATGAGAGGGTGTGCTACAGATGTGAAATGTTATTTACACTTTCAGATGAAGTCATTATATCATTAGTTTTGCTCAACTCTTTTATTTTGTTACAAGACACCTCTCATGAAGTGGGAGCAATTGGTAAATATTTCTAACGTAAAAAGAAAACACATTTATAAAACTTAAAAAATTAAATTAAAAGACTTTTTAAAAAATTGGCAGTTTTGCAGTATTGAAAGAATGAGTTACCCTTCCATGTATATGCCTTTGCTGTACACATTCCTTTTGTCCGTGTTTCTCTTTGTAATAGAGGTTAGTGTTTTTCAGTAGAAAATGACCAAAAAAATAAGTCCAGAAAACTTTGCCTCTAAGAAAGGAAGAATCTGCATTATTATCTCTCATAGTAGCATCTATAGTCTAATGACTTGCTGGATAAGGTAGAAGCCCTGGGCCTCCATGTTCCTTACGTGTGGATACTGCATGTATGATGCTTATGAAGGCCTATGTTTTTCATTATATGTGTGGAAGAGTGAGAACAAAATTATGAGGGGGGAACATTATGTTCTTGTTTTTTTCCACCAGATTTATTATTTTATTGTTGTAGGGAACTCCTGGTCAGGAAACTACCTCTACCAATGCAAATCATTAACTATTTTCCAGTTGATAGTCTTAGAGAGTTGCAACAGGCTCTGGGTCATTCAGCCAGTATGTATCAGAGGCAGGATTTGAACCCACATCTTCACAGGCTCTTGAGTTCTGCTTTTTGTCCATTATATCACATTGCCATTTCTGTGTTTTTTACAGCAATTTATAATCAAGGAGAACTCAAATATTATATTCCCTTTTCAATTTACCCCTCTTTAGGATTATCTTGCAAAAGTATGTTGGCTGTAGTCTTTCTGTTATGGCGTAAAAAGGACTGTTAGCTGTTAGTAGGACTCACTCACATCTAGTATTTACAGGTGGACACTTCATTTCCTATAGTCTAGTAATATTTTCACAGGGGAGTCATAGATCCCTCTCTATCCAACCTGAGGAAAGACATACCATTAATAATTCTTTTTCTTTATTCACCAAGAAGAGATTAAACAACATGAGGAAAATGTTTCAAATGTCAGTCACATGTGTAGGCAGCCTATGAGTGGTGTTGAGCATGTTAACAGCTGTATCTAGAGCTCATGGCTTAATCTCTTTTATTAGGTGTCCTGGGCAGGAAAATTATCATCCATGAAAAGGCTCGTGCTGTATCATAAAAAAAGCCCTAGTAGAGCATGGAGACATCCCTGTAATGATCCTGAACTGTATTTCTTCTCTCCCTACCCCAAAAAGAGATTTTTAAAGCTTTAACTCATCTAGGTCTGGGCTATTATCATTTTCCCAGGGGTGGAAATAATAGTCCTCCTGTCTTCTGAACCTGGAATTCCTTAATAGCCTAGGAGTCCCTCAGAGTGATGTCAGGGATGTGAAGTCAGTGTTTCTTTCCCCTCTCCATTAGTACCTCTCTGGGGAAAGGCATCCCTTCAAAAGTACACCTATACTCAGAAGAACAAGTAGATCTGGGACAAAAATCTTTTTTTTAATTGATCTTTAGATGGGAATGGTATTCCTTCTAGTTCCTGGGTGAACTCCAGTGATTGTTATCCCAAATCTAGGATTTGTCATGCTATAAGGTAGTTCCTGTCCCTACAGTCTAAGACTATCTGGTATGCTGGATGGCACCTGCCAACCTGCTGCCTACATAGGGCAAAATTAGACTTGCTTCAGCTGGATTCCAATTCCATAGTAGAGGGTTTCATTACTTGCAAAACTGCTAGTGGTGGAGGATACCACCCTTTTGATCCCACATCACAGGGCTCAGTCTCCATGTGATTTGTCTTCTGTGGCTGGAAATGCAACCAGGCTGGCTTCAGAGCATTCCCCAGGCTTCAGTTATCTCCCTTGTTCAGTTCAGACCTTGAGGAATTTGTGTTTGGAAAGCAACTCAATGCCAAATACCAAATGAGGCTCTCCTGGAGATGGCTTAGGAAACTTCACTCATGATTCTTGTCTCCAGACTCCGCGTAATTAAAAATATGGAAATGGTTTCAGGTGCTAGATGCTCTATCTTGCTCTCCTAAGGATGTTTCCCCAGGTGAGCAGAAACAAATAAGAGCAGTCCCACTTTGACAGGAAGTCCTGGTTGTACAAGAGTTCAAATTCAACAAATCTTTATTAAATGCCTGCTGTCTGCAGAGCACCATGCTAAATCCTGGGAGATGATGTATAGAATTTAGTTAAGACACAGTTCCTTTTCTCATGAAGCTTAGTTTTCATAGAAGGAAAGAATCTGCTAGGGGAGAGAGTTAAGAGTAATGTATATTATAGAAAGACATTAATATCAGACTTTATATAATTATAAAGTAAGGCAGGAATCTGTTTTGGGCAGTTCTATTTTTTTCTACCAAGGTTTGAGGCAAGGAGGGAGTGAAGGTACATATTAAATGATATGTATGACTACTGTCATACTGCGTGGTAATTAGTCACAAATAGTATCAAGATCTTGTCATTCACAGTCAGAAACCCTTACTCTCCCTAACCTTCTTTCTCCTCCCTTCCATTTCCGTCCATGCTTCTTCCCTCCCCGCTGCTGCCAGCCCCTTCCATAAGGCTGAAATCTACAACCTGCAGCATTATTTACAGCTCTGTGTAAGAATCTAACCTTTTTTTTCCACATAAAACGTTTGCATATTTAAATAACTCTATCAGGTCCTTGCTGAGATGTCTCTTCCAGGCTAAATAATCCAAGTTTCTACACCATGTCCTCATGTGACTCAGTTTGCCTACTTTATAGAGTGGTGAAGAGCAAATAATGTGTGAATGTGCTTGTAATATGAAAAGTGCTACATGAAATGTAAGGGAAGGTTGGGACTCAGCCTGGGGCTTTTGCTACTGTGAGCTAGGTTGTTAGTGTGGACAATTCACAGGGAATCCTGCATAGGGCAGCTATAACAGGATGTTGCTATCCATGGAAAAATAAAGAAAGGTGAAGATTTCTACTATTGAATGCCAACAGTCTGATTAACCATTTGTTCATTATTTAATTCATTTATTAAGCTTTAGTGAGACTGAGATGATTCACAGAATTTTAAGTCTGGAAGGGGACTTAGCAATTATCTAGTTCAGTCCCCTTTTCTGTATGGTGCCTTTCCTTATAGGACCCCAGGTTCCTATACAGAATGCTTTAGATATGGTACAATTAGAATTTTTATTCTTAAAGTATAAACTTGAAAAGTAGGAAAGCAAATCAAAAGTCAAAGAGGAAAACAGCCATTAGAGGGGCAGGATTGGAAAAGGAGTATAGATACTTCTCTTTGCTACCATTTATTTCAGAGTATTGAAGGTGAGAGAAGACATCTTTTACAGATAGTGCAAAATCATAGGGTCCTTTTGGAGGTCCTGTTTGAGGAGTATTGAGAAAGTTCTTACTCACCTCTCCTTTAGTGGGATGGTCTCTCCCAGAATGCCTTTGCTTCATTTTTCTTTTATTGTCAATGTAATTTGAAGCATGCAGGGACCAACACTGTCCAAGTAGGAGCAGCAGCCCTTAGTTGAGACTAACTTATAATTCACATGCATTTAGAGCGGGAAGAGAGAAGAAAGCTTATTTCTTCTTACCCCTTCTTTTGACCTATGTGGACACTGAAACTCAGAGAAAGGATAGATGACTTGTCTAAGGTTACACAGCTGGTTAGTGGTGAGTTTTGTTGTTGTGGTTCAGTCATGCCTAACTCTTTGTGACCCCATTTGAGGTTTTCATGGCAGAGATACCGGAGTGGTTTGCCATTTCCTTCTCCAGTTCACTTTACAGATGAGGAAACTGAGGCAAATAGGGTTAAGTGACTTGCCCAGGGTCACACAGTTAGCACGCATCTGAGGTCACATTTGAACTCAAGTCTTCCTGACTCCAGGCCCACTGCTCTATCCACGGCGCCACCTAGTGGTGGATATAATACTCTTAGCACAAAGCTTTGCCCTGTAATTACACTGTTTCTCCAGAGAGATATTATTGAAACCTTGAAATGGAATAAATCCAGAGATTCTGCTATGATGGTCAAGAATTAAAAAGGGCTTGGATCTCCCAAGACCTTTGGTCCATTTCCTTTCTTGTGCATAAATGGAGGAAGGCATAGGAATAATGTTTGGGGGGGGGAGCTGGGATATGATATCTTTTTGTAATATGAAGCCTTTCACAAATATGTTTCAGTTTCCAAAGTATCTGAACTTGAACCACAGTGAGTTTCCAACAGCTGAAGAAAACCAAACATTTGCACACTGCAATAGCTTTGGTTTCACATCTGCTGGGAGACTTGTTTCCCTGGATTGAAGCAGTGGCCAACAATGACGTGAGTTAGAAATGAAAGCTGGCCGGGCCATAGGAAAGCTCTCTTTAGCTAGACTGTGCTAAGTCATGACAGTGTGTCTAAAACCTTCAAGAGCAGTGGTTTTAGGAAAAAGTAGGGAGGGGGAAGAAATAATCAAATTTTAAAATATTTCAAGTGAAATATTAAGTGTTTTGTGAAAATCTGAGTTTGTAGCCTACATTGTTAGCTGATTCTCCAAATGTGGGGTCTGAGAACATGTATAGCCATAAAACCATGGAGGAGGAGACCCTTTCTTGAGATCCGTGTGGGAGTTGGAGAATTTTGTCCTTTTTCCCCTCCTTCCTCACAACTTCGCTGCTTTGGCTATTCAGAGCAAGTATATGGTGAGATCTTCCGAAGTAAAAAGAGTAGAAGAGATCTATGACTCTAGAAGGCACATCCAACAGACATACAATTATGTGTAATATATCATAAAATAATAATTATGTTGTATGCCTGTACCTAGAACGTTCTGTCTCCTCAGCTCTTCCTCTTGGAAAGCCGTAATTCTCTGTAGGTGTCCTGTTATAGACCTTTTCAGATCCTCTTAATGTTGTCCTCTTTTATTCCTAAAACTATTATTTTTTTTGAATAAATTTTGTATTTACTTGTCCATGTATATTAATGATACGTAACATTTTATAGTGCTTTAATGTTGGTGAAGAGCTTTACATACACAATTTCATTGAATCTTCACAACATCCCTGTGAGTAGGTACTGTGAATACCTTCCATAATCTTCCTCCTGCTCTAGAGTTGGACACTGAAAGTAACTGGTACCACCTGTAGGGGGTGGGGCAGGAGGTACCAACAAAAGAGCAGCATGGCAGAAGAGATTTAGATGCTGGCAAAGAAACGACTTGTCAAAGATGAGGAATAGAGTACCAGAGTGGAGCTCCTGGTGAAAGAACAGTGAGGCAGCAAAGAGGCTTGAAAAAGGAGCTTGTGGCTGCCTTAAAGGCAGTGTTAGATACTGAGTTTGAGCCAGGAGTTAGGTCAGTGATCAGAAAGAGTACCTTATGATAGGCTCTTCATGTTAGGAGGGAGCCTCTGACACAATGGTTAAACAAATAATACTCTTTCCAAAGAGTCAATTCCAAGGAACTAGAAACAGCTTAAGATTATTTCCATTTGCTTTCTTGGGGTTCAAAAGGTAATTGAACATAGAATGAATTATTTTTAAAGGTAGAAATTAACTAATATGGATGTTATCTAAAGAGGCTGAGATTTTAAAAAGCTATTATACATATTTTGACTTAGGAGATGGTCTTGTGTCACCTGCCTGAGAATTGTCTTTGAAGAACTGTAGTTTCATTTGTTGCCTGATGAGAAAACTTATCCTTTTATCCTGAAGTTTGCTCTTCAAGGCATTCGGATGCTTTATGATTTCTGATTAGAAAGATAGCATTCAAAATTTTTTCTTTGTTTCCTGAGGATGGTTTTGTTACAAACTTTATCTATACTTTTGAAAAGGGTGATTCCTTTGCTTAGACACCAAACACTGTATTAGAAGATGTGATGAACAAATGATATCTATATTAACAATTTTCATGTCAGTAGATATGATGTCATTGAGATTATATAAAGAAAAGTCATATAATTTTCTTGAGGAATTTCTCAGTTAGCAGCCAAATTAGGTCTATCTAAATCTGTTTTGGAGGAGTTAAAGAAAACCCATATTTTGGTTATTAGTGGTACCTTTGAAATTCACAGAAAACCATTGATGTTTAAAATCCAACTTTTCCCCATTTCCAAAGTCTGTGAAAGTCAAGGTGACTTTTATTAATTTCTTCCCTTTCATAGTTATTGACATTGGGAGGAAATGATAGTCTTCCATCATTTCACCTTTTAGTGCATGGTTTTATATAATTAATGCCAAATGGACAACGTAATTTCTCTACCAGAACATAGACAAATCAGCAACATCACAGTTTACAGGTCACATTTTTCAGTTTCCTATGTTCTACTTCAGCCTTCTGCAACCTGACTTCCTTCCATCCCAACCTCTTTACTGATCTACTTTTCTGAACATCACCAATGTTCTTATTGTCAAATCCAGAGATCCAGAGAGTCCCTGATGCCTGTGACAATACTTAGTACCTCCTTCTTGGAACTTGACTATTAGTTTCTGTATCAGTACAGTGTCCAGGACCTTCCCCTACTTCTTTGGTCATTCCTGTTTCATCTGCTGTCCCTCCTTCCTCTAGGAATTCCCCTGAATATCTATGGGTTGCAACTTCTGAGGGTTTTTATTTGTTGATTTCTTTTTACCATCAGAACAGAGGTTCTCGTCTTTCTATTGTTCACCTGGCTTCAGTTATCCCAAATTGCAGCTATAATGACTAGGAGGTTGTAATTTAAACCTTATAGGGTTTGCAGCCCTACAAATGTGGCTGACACAACAACTTCGATATATAATAAGTATTAATCAATCAACAAGTATTTTTAAGCATCATGTGCCAGATATTGTATTGTGCACTTGGGATACAAGAAAAAGAGTGAATAGCCCCTGCTTGAAAAGTGCTTACATTCTAATGAGGGAGACAAGTACATATAAAATATATGCAGCATGAATATAAAATGAATCACTACACATGCAGAGACACACAAAATAGTTCAATACAAGTTACTCTAGGTGGGAGGGCACTAGCTGTTGCGGGGGTTCAGGAAAGGATGATTCATGTTTGGTCGTATAATTTCTTGGGACACTGGAGGTACGTGTGGCTCTAGCTGAATTCAGAACAAGGTTCAGACAGTCTGCGTGTTTAATGGTACAAAAATGTCCTTGCTTCTCCACTCTTTCCCGTGTGCTGTTTTCTCTGTTCTTGTTTAAAATTAGGGTAAAATGAATAACTTTAATGCAATGAAGGGACTCTTAATTCAGTTTGAAAAACAACCCTCTCTACTGCTTCAGCATGGTTCTGTAATACAGCCAAATTCTGAGGAATTACACATGTTCTCTTCAAAGTTGTGAGGTGTGCTGTTCCCCAAGTCTTGGACATAAGCACTAATTGGTTAGACTGAGTTAATTTTGAGTTAGTCACCAGATCCTGTTGATTCCATCTCTGAAAAAGATCTCTCAAAACTGTCTAGTCTTCCACCAAACTAGAATCATGGAACCTCAGAGTTGGAAGAGACTATTGGACTCATACCTGAACAATGGAGTCTGTGATTGAATGGAAAGAACACTGGCTTTGGACTCTGAGTTTCTCAGTTCTAATCTTAGTTCTGCCACTTGCTGCCCAAATGAATAAATCTGGGATCTTGTGATCCCTTCTACAGCCTTCTGGACAAGTGGTCATCGAGCTTTTGCCTGAGGCAACACTTCTGAATGCTACTTAATGTTAGGAAGTTTTTCCTAACATCAAACTTGAACTTGCTTCTTTACAACATCCATTGATTTCTGGCCCCCTAAGCAGAAGGAGCTAGTCTAAAAGCTCTTCTGTCTCATTACCATATCCATCCACAGTCTTCTTTTCTCCAGGCTGAACATCTTCAGTTCCTTCAGCCAGCTCTACTATCTTAAGATCTTTATCAATCCACAGCGCCCCCTTCTGCATGCTCTTCAGACTCTGTGTGCTTCCTAAAATGTGGTACCCAGACCTGAATATAATGCTCTAGATGAATCTGGTCACAACAGTCTAGAAGGAGGATGACTGCCTGCCTTGTCCTGAAGAATATACCTTCTATTAATTTAGCTATTTTGGCTGCCTTGTTATCCATCCCCTTTGATATTAAGCTTGAAGGTCTTGAGAAAAATCAATATACTTTTCAAATGAACTCCTGTCTAATTGTTTCTCCCATCTTGGACAGGCAACGAGATGATGCAGTGCACAGAGCGCCAGGTTTGGAGTCAGGAAGACCAGTGTTCAAATGTGGCATCAGAGCCTCACTAGTTCTGTGACCATGGGCAAGTCACTTAACCTCTGTTTACCTCAGTTTCATCATCTGTAAAATGTGGATAATAATGGCACCTACCTACAAAGATCTTTGTGAGGATCAATTGAGATAATAATTGTAATGTACCTGGTACATAGCACTATATAGGTGTTATTATTATTATTATTATTTATTACTTATGAAGCTGATTTTTTTAAACTCAAGTGTAAGACTTGATATTTACCACTTCTAAATTTCATCTAAACAGATTCAGCCCAGTGGTCTCACTTGTCATAATTTTGGGGAATCCTGACCCTCTCTCATCCAATGTGTTTGTTAGCTGTCCATTAGTAGCTTGTTCTGCTTTGGGAGCAGCTTTGGTTGCTAGGAAGTTTTTCCTTTACAACCTAATTTTGTTTCTCTGTAACTTCTGCCCATTACTTCCAGTTTCTTCCCTTCAGGGCTGCCCACAATTGTCTTTTCTTAGGTGTATTTTCTCTTCCTAGGCCTTGGAGCCCTCATTTCTGACAGAGGAAATGTTCTAACTTAGAGCTGCTTAACCTTCTTTTGTGCCTTGGAACCCTTCGGTAATGGTCTAGTGAAGCCTTTCTCCAGATTTCCCATCCCTCTTCTCTTCTCTCACTGCCTAGATACATCTTGGGGCTAACTCTCTCCATGTTCTAATCTTAACCTCTCATCTCTTACTTCTGCCTCAATGTTCCCAGATACATTTATTATGTGTTTTGGCCAGAGCCTAGACAAAGCATTGGTATGCCCAAGGAACAGTTTTAAAATTGGAAACTAAAGCCTCAGGGTGTGACTTTCTCACCAGAAGCTGTGAGCCCTCAATGTTACAATTGTGACAACTTGTCACAAAATAAATAATTGTGTGCCAGAGAGAATAAAATTTTCTGCCATTAAACACATAGGCTGCTTGCTTTGTCTACCCTTTGTCTTGTGAATATTTTTGGAATGTAGTTTTATTTTGGTTAGTATTTAATGATTTTTCCTCAAGTACCTTTGCCTACCTTCCGCCCCCCCCCCCCCAGTTCTGTTTGAGAGGAAGGGACGTCAGCTGCCATCTAATCAAACCTGTCCTGAAAAGGAATCCCTACTACAGCCTACCCCAAAAGTGATCACCCTATGCTTGAACACCTTCAAAGAGACAGATACCTTACTGGGCAGAGCATTCTACTTTTGGATGGATATAATTATTAGGAAGTTTTTCTTGACATCAAGCCTCAATTTAGCTTATTGTTACTTTCACCCACGGTTCCTGTTTCCATCCTCTAGAGACAAACAGAACAAATTAAATACTTCCTCCATGTGGCAATTCTTCAAATCCTGAGTTTTCTCTTCTTTAGGGTAACCATGGTCACTTCCTTCAACCAGTCCTCAAATGATTTAGATTCAAGGCCCTTCATCATCCCAGGTGGCCTTCTCTGGACACTCTTCTTCTTGTTAATATCCTTCTTACAAGGTGGGGCCCAGAACTGAACACAGTATATCAAGTGAGGCCTGACTGCTGACCTACTTCTGGAAATCACGCCTTTCTTTAATGCAGCCCAAGATTACATTAGCTTTACTCTCTACTACACCATACTGCTTACTCATAAGAAGCTTGCAACCTACTTTTTCAGAACTGCTGCTTACTGTAAGTCCCTTAGCTTGTACTTGTGACGTTGATTTTTTTTATACCCAAGTACAAGACTTTATATTTACCCCTGTTGAGTTTAATCTTACTAGATTCAGCTCCAGGCTTCTGATTTCATGAGCCATCATTATCTCACCAATGTATGAAACCTTCATTTAGGCAGTCCTTGATACTATCTGCAGCATTAATGACCCCATCTCAAGAAAGATATGATGAAGCTGGAAAAGATTTAGAGAAAGACACCTAAAAGGATTTGAAGGCATAAAGAAGATGCCACAGGACTCTTCCTCCTGGGGATATGAAGAATTACAATTAGATATGATCATAACCTAGTTAATAATGAAGGGAATGAATAGGGTGAATCCTGATTAGTTCATTAGATCCCTAAATACTACAACTACAGTGGCACCCTTGAGACTTGAGAGTTTGAGGGCAAATAAAATGGGATCACTCTGTACACCAAGCATTAAATTTGAAGAATTCCTTTAAAAAAGTTTCTTGATGCCTTTAGTGTTTACACACAGTCATTTCTGTATGTACCCCCCTAATACATAGAACTAGGGTCTCATTATATATGTAGCATTCCATACCTAGAGACCCCCAACTTATTCAAAGAAAAGAGCAAAGTGCTTTTTGAAGAAGTCATTATTTTAAGAACTAGTATTAGTTGAAAATATAAATAAGTAAAAGAAATCTCCATGGATTAGAGATTTGAAATGCATTAAAAGGGGGGAAGTTGAGAATGTTTAAAAGGTTAGAAAAGTAGCCCCGTAGGAGATATCATGGATGGCAACTACCACATAATCCCACAAAACATCACTTGGGGCCCAGACAAAATACTGGGATGGATGGAACACTTGTCTCATCCAGTTTGGCATTTCTTATATGCTTTTATGATCTCACTAACATGTGCTATTTTGTGATCACAAAGGGAAACCAAGCAATAATGTGTGGGTGGCTGGCAAAAGCACATTATGACCACTGTAAAAACAATCCAAAATAGACTTCTTAGTGGCAACAGATTGGTAGCACCATTTTGGTGTACAGAAGGGATTTCAGGATTTGGGACTGGGGTTTTTTCATGTTAGAACATCAGATTTTGTGGGCCAAAGAGAATTTTTGAAAGCTAATGATTCTTTAAAAACTACTTGTAAGTCTGAGTGGTCTGGGAGTGACCCAGCCACTCCCCCTGCTATTAAAGAAAAAAAACAAAATCCTGTACACAAATGCACACATAGATGGAAAAACAAATATGGGTTTTGCTGACAGATTTTTGCTCTAGTGACACAGAGTATGACAAACCAAATTTTAAGTGCTATGGAATGACACAAAGTTGAATGAAACACTGCTCACACACACACACACACACACACACACACACATATTACATTTAGATTGCTGTGATTTTTTAAAAGTCACTTTTCCTAAGTGGAATATCTGATTTCCAATAAATGTAGCCTTAAAACAAACAAACTGAGACATCATCTTTGCTGGATTCCTTTCCTTTTGTATGTGCTTAATAGATTAGTTACCTGAGTATTGCACCTATGTGAGATGTGAAGTTCAGTGAGTACATATGAATTAAAAATAAGTAAGCATTTATTACTACGTGCTAGACCTTCTGAGAAAGACTCTTGACGGAACTTAGAGTAGGAAAAATGATAAAAGGATAACATGCATCATTATATAAAAGGTGCATTAAAAATTTAATGCAACAAATTGCGAAATGAGGAAGGGGTGGGGGAAGGTATTAGTAACCAGGAGAATCAGGGAAGGCTTCCTGGAGAATGTGCTATTTGAATTGGGCTTTAAAATGTACAGTTGTTTAATTGGTGAAGAGAGGCCAAGAAAAATGTGCCAGGCATAGAGAATGGCCTCAATAAAGACTAAGAGACCTGTTATGGGAACAGATAGTTGACTATAGAACATGGAGTGCATAGAAGATTATGGAAAGGTAAGGTAGTGGCAGCTTGTGGAAGACTTTGAAAGGCAGGTAAAAGAATTTGAACTTCCCTTGGAAGGCATTAGGGAACCAGTGAATGTTTTTCGAACAGTGGAATACACATACACAGACACACACATACACAGACACATACTGTGATTATATATATTATGATATAGTGACATCACAATATGTACTGATATATTATGATATATGATGATATATCACAATGTTATGATGATATATCATAATATGTTATAATATATTGTGACAGACAATGTATATTACAATATAAAATGAAATGTTCATATATTGCAATATGTAATGATATATATGTATATGTATGTATGTAAAACTATGAGTACTCCTACTCAGTAAGCTCCAGTGGCTCCTAATCACCTCCAAGTTCAATTCAAATACAAATTTCTCTGTTTGACATTCAGCTTCCTTATATCCGCCTATCCTCCTCCTACCTTTCCAGTCTTCTGATACCTTACTCCCCAAAGTGTATTCTTTGATCTAGTGACACCGGCCTTCTGACCATTCTACAAACAAGACAGTCCATCTCTCAGCTCTGGACATTTTCTCAGTCTGTCCCCCAAGCCTGGAATGCTCTTCCTCCACATCTCTACTTACTGACCTCCCTGGCTTCCTTTAAATCCAAACTAAAATCCCACCCTCTGTAGAAAACCTTTCTTAACCTCTTTTCATTCTGGTGCCTTCCTTTAATTAATTTTTATTTTTCTTGTATATAACTTATTTGTCCATATTTTTTGTTACCTCCCCCATTATATTGTGAATTCCTTGAGGGTATGGACTGTCTCTTGCCACTTTTTGTATCCCCGGAGCATAAGCACCTAGCACGACACGTTAATAACTGTTTATTGATTGATGGATTATGTATATGTGTCATACATGTTTGTATATATGTGAATTTCAGCTCCCCTCCCACTTGGAAAGATTGATTCTTTGTTCATTCATTGAAGATCACTTGGCACCTACTGTGTGGCACAGTGCTGGATTTTGAGCCAGGGAGATGTGATTTCAAATCTCACCTCAGACATTTCCTGGCTGTGTTGCCATGGGGAAATGATATAACCTCAGTGAACCTCAGTTTCTTCGATGGTTAAATAACAACCCTGCGTAATCCCAAGGGTTTCTGTGAAGATCAAATGGTGGGATGGTAGAGAAGGGAAAAAGCATTTATTGAGCACCTACTATGTGTCAGGTACTAGGCTAAGTGCTTTACAATTATTACCTTATTTGATCCTCACAACAACCCTGGGAAGTAGGTGTGCTATTATCATTCCCATTTTATGTATGAGAAAACTGAGGCAAGCAGAGGTTAAGTGACTTGCTCAGGATCACACAGCTTAATAAGTATCTAATACCGGATTTGAACTCAGGTCTTCTTGACTCCAGGCCAAGTATTCTCTCCATTGTGCCACCTGGTTGCCTGCAGGTACAAGGTAAGAGCCACAGATTTGGGGTCAGAACTTAAGTTAAAATCCTAGTACTGCTACTTTCTGTCTCTCTGACATTGGTCAAGAAACTTCACTTTTCCAGGACATGGTGTCCTCATCTATAAAATACCATTCTTAGACTAGATGGCCTGTGGTATCCCTTTCAGCTTTATCGCTATGGGGAGGTGGATTGGTCATTTGATCCCTATGCAGGACATTCATTACAGGACATTCAGCCAATCTAAAGTTTCTGCTCACAAAGTAGTAGGAGATCATGGGCCAGATTGTGGAGGGCCTTGAACAGCTTCATCTTGATCCAGCCAGCATATAGCAACCACTGAAAATTTCGGAGCGAGAGAGTAATACGATGACATCAATATTTTAGAAAGGCTTAAAAGAGTTTAGTGGGAGACTGAAAACAAAGAGAAATTGGTTAGCAGCATCATAATCTTCAAAGAAGGAGGCTTGAATAAAAGGACAGCAGTGCCAAAGGGATTTGTAATTAGGTTACTGATCACCATCAAGTGTAGCTTTAGCAGGATGTTGAAGAGGCAAGGCAGATTATGAGAGTTTAAGGAATAAATAATTAGTAAAGAAATGGAAGCACTAGATGTAGAGCATCCATTTGAGAACCTAATAGTGAAAAGAATAAAGATGGTGGTCATAACTTGAAGAGACAGGAAAATGAACTGCAGTTTTTCTCAGGATAGGGGAGACCTATGCCTGTTTTAAGCAGTGAAAGGGAAAGGGGCCAGAAAGAGACTGAGAATGGTAGGGATGGAGGGATAATTGAGAGGAATACTATTAAATAGTAGGTCAGTTTTGCAATGGAAGGAGGACCTCTTCCTATGAGACAGGTGGGAAGAGAGAAGGGATTAGTGGAGAGACAGATATTTTGTGGTGGAGAGGAAAGTAATGAGGGAACTCAAGCCTAATGGTCTGGGAGAACTATGGAAAGAGTTACTCAGTGGTTTTCACTTGATGTGGCCGGTGACCTCATCAGAGTTGCTGCAGAGATTGAAAACCATTGAAATCAGACATGTAGAGCTCTGCGGGGCCCTTGGCAGGCTGCTGTGCTCATTCCTGGAAGAGAAAAGAATGAGCGATGATTCTGTTCAAATTGTATGTACTATAACCTCTGGCAAAGAATTCTTTTGGGTATGGATTTGGTCTGCCTATCATGAAATCCTAGGACATTTTCCCCTCCAAAGTCAGTGAGTATTTTTCTGGCCTATGAGATGAGGACTCTAGAAAAAGGAATACCATCACGGGTGCTGGTCCGTGCTCTGCCTTTAGCTGGGTGACTTTGAGGAAGTCACCTTTCTTTCCTAGGCCTCAACTCTCTCAACGTAAAATAAGGTAATTAGATTAGATCAAAGATCCTTAACCTGGGGTCTAAGGACCCTCAAGTGGTTTGCGGATAAATTTCAGGGATGTCTGAGAACTCACTGCTTTTTTAAAAAATGGTTTGATGCCCATATTTCACTGTAATTGGTCTTCATAATCATAAGTGTTTTATTTTATGCATTTACTAATTCCAAGGTATCCACAAGCTTCCCTAGATTATCCCTTTTGCAGCAAAAAGTTTAATAGCATCTGGACTAGAAGATATCCAAGCTTCCTTCTAGTTCTAACATTTTCTAAGGATCTCAGAGATAAGATTATATCTCCACACCTCTTGGTTGACCAGGCTAATAACTAAGCAATGAAGTGTAATGAGAAGAACAATGAATCTAGTCAGAAAACTTGGATTTGAATTCTTATTTAGAGACCTTGGGCAAGTCCCTTTCTATCTCTGGGTCTCAGTTTTCTCATCTGCAAAATGAAGGCAATGGACCAAATTACTTTAGAGTTGTACTTTGTACTAACTCTAGAGTTGCACTTTGATGACCCATCTCTAATAGACACTGAAAATAAAAGGGAAAGAAGCTGACTATAGGTGCATCCTGATTTAAAGACTAGCAACTTATCAGCACACAACTGGCAATCTGATTTTTATTTCAACAGCATTTATGGTCTTAATTTGAATTTTATTATTTTATCTGTCAACATCTACATATACACATATATGTATACATACATACATATATGTATATATGTTGATATTTTCTTAGATCTTCTCACACAAAGCTGGAAGGTCCTTCAAAAAATATTCCATACCATTAAATTTCCTTCTCTAAAGATGGTGAACCCTGAAGCTTGGGACAATGCACCCTCCACACTGGATGCAGAGCTCTACTTTAACAAAGAGTTAAAAAGTCTAGTAACTGGCTAGGAAAATGAGCAAACATAGGGAAAAAACTCATACTATAGAATTTACTTTAGTGACAAGATCAAAACATACAACCAGAAGATGACAACAAAATCAAAGCTCCTACATCAAAAGCCTCCAAGAAAAATATGAATTGGTCTCAGGTCATGGAAGAGCTCAAAAAGGATTTGGAAAATCAAGTAAGAGAAGTAGAGGAAAAATTGGGAAGAGAAATGAAGGTGATGCAAAAAAATCATGAAAATGAGTCAACAGCTTGCTAAAGGAGACCCAAAAAAATACTGAAGAAAATAACACCTTAAAAATAGACTAACCCAAATGGCAAAAGAGATCCAAAAAGCCAATGAAGAGAAGCATGCCTTAAAAAGCAGAATTGGCAAAATGGAAAAAGAGTCCCAGAAGACCACTGAAGAAAATAATTCCTTAAATATTAGAATAAAGGAAATGGAAGCTAATGACTCTATGAGAAAACAAGAAATTCTAAAACAAAACCAAAAGAATGACAAAATAGAAGACAATGTGGAACATCTCATTGGAAAAACAACTGACTTGGAAAATAGACCCAGGAGAAATAATTTAAAAATTATTGGACTACCTGAAAGCCATGATCAAATAAAAAGAGCCTAGACATCATCCTTCGAGAAATTATCAAGGAAAACTGCCCTGATATAATATAACCAGAGGATAAAATAGAAATTGAAAGAATCCACCGATCCCAAAGGAGATCCCAAAAGGAAAACTTCTAAGAATATTATAGCCAGATTCCAGAGTTCCTAGGTCAAGGAAAAAATATTGAAAGCAACCAGAATGAAACAATTCTAGTATTGTAGAAACACAATCAGGATAACACAAGATTTAGCAGCATCTACATTAAGGGGTCAGAGGGCTTGGAATATATTCTGGAGGTCAAAGGATCTAGGATTAAAACCAAGAATCACCTACCCAACAAAACTGAGTATAACCCTTCAGGGGGAAAATGGATATTTAATGAAATAGAGGATTTTCAAGCATTCTTGATGAAAAGACCAGAGTTGAATAGAAAATTTGACTTTCAAATACAAGATTCAAGAGAAGTATTAAAAGGTAAACCAGAAAGAGAAATCATAAGGGACTTATTAAAGCTGAACTTTTTACATTCCTACATGGAAAGATGATATATGTAACTAATGAGACCTTTCTCAGCATTAGGGTATTTGGAGGAAGATACAGATATAGATATAGATATAGATATATTGGGCTAGATATTGATATATATATATATATATATATATATATATATATATAGTGAGAGAGAGACAGAGACAGAGGACACAGGGTGATTTGAATATAAGGGATGATATCTAAGAAATAAAATTAAAGGGTGAGAGAGGAATGTACTGGGAGAAGGAGAAATGGAGAGATAGAATGGGGCAAATTATCTCACACAAAAGAGGCAAGAAAAAGCTTTTACAGTGGAGGGGAAGAGGGGGAGGTGAGAGGGAATGAGTGAACTCTCATCAGATTTGGCTTAAGGAGAGAATAACATACATAGTCAATTGGGTATGGAAATCTGTCTTACCCTATAAGAAAGTAGGGGGAATGGGATAAGATGGGGGAGATGATAGAAGGGAGGGCAGATTGGGGGAGGGGGTAATCAGAAGCAAACACTTTTGAGGAGGAACAGGGTCGAAGGAGAGAATAGAATAAATAGGGAATGGATAGGATGGAGGGAAATATAATTAGTCTTTCACAACATTACTATTATGGAAGTGTTTTGCATGACTATACATGTATAACCTATATCAAATTGCTTGCCTTCTCAATGAGGGTGTGTGGGGAGGGAGGAAAGGAGAGAATTTGAAACTCAAAGTTTTAAAAATAAATGTTAAAAATTGTTTCTACATGCAATTGGTAAATAAGATATACAGGCAATGGGGTATAGAAATCTATCTTGTCCTACAGGAAAATAGAAGGGGAGGAGTGATAGAAAGGAAGGCAGAGTGGGGGAAGGGGTGATCAGAATGCATGCCATTTTGGGGTGGTGCGAGGGGAGTGAGGGGGAGGAAATTTGGAACTCAAAATCTTGTGGAAGTGAATGTTGAAACTAAAATTGATTAATTAAAAGTACACTCAAAAATATGGTGAAACAGTTTGATGTAGAGGAAAAAGCAATGAACTTGGAGTCAAAAGACCTAGTACTGTCACTCATTAGTGGTATGAACAAATTACTTAGCTTCTCTCAGTCTTAATTTCTCCAACTGTCAAATGAGATGGTTGGGCTAGGTGGTCTTAAATGTCTCTTTCACTTCTAAAGTTTATGAGTCATCCATTGGATTGTTTGATCTTGAAAAGGCCAAACCTCTTTGGATGTGCTTTCTCCTCTGTAAAAGCAAGAGATCAGATTTGATAATTTTGATTGTCTCTTCTAGCTTCCCAAAACAAGGATTCCTAAGTCTTTCACTGATTGGTTCATTAAGCCTCAGGCTTTCCATCTACTGCAGATACTAAATTGTAAATTTCTTCCATTGGTGGTGGGAGAAGGGAAGGGGCATTTAGCATTTCTTACAAATTTTCTAATAAAAAATCCTTTTTTGGAGCATAAACATGTGAGATGAAATCTCCTATAAATATTATTCTTAATGCAAAAAATTTTTAAATAACAGAAAGGGTTGGATTACTTTTGTAAATTTTTATATCCAGGGATATTAAGTCAAATCCTACTTCATCTTATTGACAGCTATGTAACCATGAGCAATCACTTAACCTTTTCAATCTCAATTCTCTTATCTGAAGATGAGAAAAATAATATTTCATCTGCCTACTTGACATAGTTATTGTGAAAAAAGCATGTCAGCACTTTGTAAACATTTGTAACATTTATCGTGTATTATATATTCTTATAATAGTATTATTACTATAAATGGAAGGTATTTACTAGGAAAATGCAGAGTACGAATGAGATTCCAGAAGAAAACTATTCAGTGTTAGAAAATAAATTCTAAACACCTCAATGCTACTAATATAAACAGTATGCTAATTAATAAAGTTTCTTACTTATTAAAGTACTCTAGGTTCCAAAGTACCTCTAATTTTATCATTATGCACACTTTAAAGTAATAAATGTCTGTTATTAGTGGTAGTAATAATCATCATAGATAGTAAGCATAGGATTGTGGATAGAAAGTTAGCTTCAGTCAGGAAAACCTTAATTTAGGTCTTAGCTCTAACATATACTGTCTCTGTGACAAATCACCTAATTTCTTCATGCCCCAGGAAATTCTCTCAGATTAGAAATTGAAAAATAGTTGTTGATTTGCATCAGGAGTGGAAATTTCTTCACAAGGATTTCCCTCCACCAATAAAATCACAGGTCTGGACCAAAAAAAGTAATCATAATAATAATTAGACAGCAGACCGGACCACTAATCAAGGTATATCAAGCTGTCCTTTAGCAGGGTCTCATGTTCTACCAAAAGTTGGTCAACTCCTGGCTTCATAAAATCAGTCTAGCAACTATGTGGAGCAATGAATAGAGCACAAGACCTGGAGTTAGGAATACCTGAGTTCAAGTCCAGCCTTAGACCCCAGGACAAGTTATTTAACCTCTGTCTGCCACAGTCCTCATCTGTAAAATGGGGTTGTTGTGAGGATCATATTTGTAGATGGCTTTGTAAACCTTAAAGCACTATATAAATGCTAGCTATTAATCTGTCAACAGGTATTCTCTGAGAGCCCTACTATGGTCTGTTTTAACTGGGGACACTTGTTGCAGGAGTTTTTCAACTCATGGAAAGGGCAGATAAGCAAATATGAAATACTGAGCCTTTGAGTGAAAACAGAGCACTAATTCTCTCTCTTTTTTTGGTCAACAATGACTGAGGGAAAAGGAAAATGAGTATTACATAATCCCCCAGTATACATGAACCTTTCTGCTCCAGACTGGGTTTATTCTTCCATTTATGAAAGAAACAAACACATCTGTTCCATATTTTGATGTTTATAGTCATATATAAAAACCTCTTCACATTTGGCTTATGAGGAGCGCGATGAGGCATGTATTCTTTGTTCATCTTGTATTCCATAACTGTTGGCTTTTGCACACTTTTTATGCCTGTTTTGATTTTAGTTGTTCGGCTTTTCCACTGCATTTTCTTCATATTCAAGAAATTCTACATGAAGATGTCATCGGTTAAGCCACACAGGTCAGACAGTCCAACACATTAAAAATGAGAGTACCTCATGTATCAAACTCTGTCCTAGAATTGTGACCATCTTTATTGGGCATATAACCTGTGATACATCCTTGCCGTGGTACAAAAACAACTGTTTTGGATCAGAAATGATCATTGCTTTGGCTCTAGTTAAAAGCATACTCAATTCAATTAAGTCCAGTAAATGTTTTTTTAAGTGTTTGCTACGTAGATAGAAAGCACTGAGCAGGGTAGTGGGGATATCAAGACATATATAAAACCTGCCCTCAAGGAGCTTACCTGCAGATTTGAACTCCTGCCTGGCATATGAACATGAAATTCTAGCACCATGATGGAATTTGTTAATGTTTATAATTGCTAAATAAACCTTAGACAATAACGGTTTTTTTATCAGACCTACTGATAAAAGAGAATATTAGTTCAAGAAGCAATTATTAGATGTCTGAGAGGTGTAAGGCATTGGGGAAGGTTCTTGGGGATGAAGTGATGGGTAGGATGAGTGGGCTAAGTCATTCAGAGTGTGGCTGGAGATAAGGAGGGAAATGCAGGTTGTGGGCAGATTATGGAGGAACTTTGAATAATATCATGTTGGAGAATTTAGACTTATTGGGCAATGGAAAACCATTTAAAGCTTTTGAGCAGTCGAGTGACGGCCTTAGAGTCATGCTTTAGGAAGATTAACCTGGCTGTAGTATGTTGGCTACATCGATTACTGGGGCAGTGACTGGAGACGAGGGAAAACAATCAGGAGGCTACTGTAATAGTCTGTGTGAAAAGCAATCAGAGTTTGAACTATGATGTTGGTACTAGGAATGGGAAGGAAGGGACTTGTCAAAAAAGAATTTCAAAACAGAATTGACATATCTATTAGATGTTGGATGAGAGAGAGGGAAGAGTCACAGATGGCAGAGGTTTTGAGCCTAGAACTGAGAGAATGATGGTGCCATTAACTGGAGTGGGAAAAGAAACGATTTGAGGGTGAGATGGGGGAAGTGCATAGTGGATAATAATTTCAGAGACAGAGGAGAGGCCTTGAGAGCAAGACAGAGGAATTTGGGCTTAAAGTGGCCAATCTAGATTTTTAAGTAAGAACACTGCCATAATTAAAGTGGTATTTGAGGAGGTTATGGCAGTATGTACAAGATGGATGAGGGGAGCATGAATCTTTGAGTGATAGAGATCAGCTTAGTAGGATAATACAGTAAAACAAGTATAAGATAGTGAAGACTGGGAAGTAAGAGATGGAAGGTTTGAAGTGGAGGTTCTTGAATTTGAAAAATGATAGACAAGATTTGTCACAGATCAGATAGAGGGTTGAAGGAGAGTGAAGAGTCACAGAGGACTAGAAGGTTTCTAGTCCCAGTGAATCTGGGATAATGATGGTACCACAGGCAGAAGTGAGGGAGAAAAGAATGGAACTTGGTTTGGAGAAATACACTCAATTTGAGGGAAGATTGGGGAATGTAAGTTGGAATATGGAAGATATAGATTATGAAAGGGAGGAAGTTTATGAAAAGAGAAAACATGTTTAAAAGCATCTATTTTTGAAAATATATTTTTTGGGACTGGGGTGTGTAGAGACAGTTAAGTGTATCCTTCCAGTAAGGCTTTTCCTCTTTTTCAAATATTGGAGGGGCTGTTATATTGAAAAGGAATTAGATTTGTCCTGTTTTCCTTTGACTACAAAGGGCAGCACTAGGAGAATAGGTAGAAATTACAGAAAGGAAAAGCTATCTAACAATCAAAGATGTACAAAAATATAATGGCTATAGCCTCCAAAGGTCTTTCACTGGAACAAAGGTTGTACGATTGGTTGCTTTATATTGTGGAAGTGATTCCTTTTCAGAGATACATTATAGATTGCTTCCAATTTTGAAACTGTCTCATATTTGACTCACTGTTAGCATTTTGTGCTACTATGCTATGTATTACTGTAATAGAAATATACATAATATTATGCAAAAATATTTTACTTGCTACTTTTTATTGGAAGGTTTTTTTGGTTGAAGATCAGTAGGTCAATAATTATTTAGCATTTATGATATACCAGTGCTACCGTGTAGCATGCAAACAAATATACACAAAACAACCTATATGTAGAACAAATAGAAAACGATTAACAGAGGGAAGATACTAAACCTAAGAGATGTGATTTAAAGAGTTTTGCTTCATTTTCAAATGTGGTCTTTGTGTCAAATTCATCTGAACTGACGAGAACTCAGAAATTGGGTAGTCAAAGCCCCGTCATTTTATAGATTAGGAAACTGCGGCCCAGAAAAGTTAAATGACTCGCCCAGAGTCACACAGGTAGTAAGTGGCAGTGCTGGGATTTGAACCCAGGTCCTCTGACTCCAGATTCAATGCCCTTTCCCTTGTATCATTGGAAATGTTATTTGATCAACAAAAATAGATTTAACTTCGTAGTTGGTTTTTAAATGGCATGAAAATATACAATGCTGTACTTAAAAGTGATAGGGGCAGAATTTCAGTTCTCAGATCAAGTCTTTGGCTCTTCTGACATCACTGTTATTGATACTTAAGCATAATGTGTGTTTTCTAGTGATAGGATTACTTTTGTTTTCCTAGAAAAAAAAGACATAAAAATTATCATTCCAAATATATTCTTTCCTAATGCTCAGAAGCATGGTACAGGAGAAAGAATATGATTTCAAATGAGAGGCCCTGGGTTCACATTCATTCCTTACTGTCTTTGTGATCTGGGAAAGATATTTAAGGTCTGGAGGCCTTAGCTCACTCATCTGTAAAATAAGAGGGTTAGCATAGATGATGGTCTTAGCATTATCTTTGATCTTATGAACAAATCTCTTCTGAATAGCCTCCGTGTCTACTTACTTATTTGCAATAGTGGTCTCCTAGAGAATAACCTCTAAAATTCAGAGTTGGACTTGGCTAACATGGGCATTTGTTTTGGTGGACTATCAACTGTGCATTGAGGACTTTATATTTCAGAGTGGTTTTTTTTTAATGTTAAAGGAGGAACAGAAGGGACAGATTGATACAAACAACATGACTGTTAAATGAAAAAATAAAAATAACTTTTTAAAATGAATGATAAAAAGTACTTAGTCTGGTTAAGAGATCTAAGCATTTTAAAAGGATTAGATATGCTTTTTTTTGTGAGCAGAATTCCCAGGCAACCTAGTTAGTAGAGGCTTTCCTCTCCTTAAGGTGTGGTTGAAGCATCTTTGATCTCATTTTCATTTTAAATAGGTTCTGAAGCCCCTATGCTAAAGAAAAGCCTTTACTACCTGCACACAGGGGAGTTGTAGGAAATTAGTCAGTCTCTGGAGGACTATTTTGGGCCAGAGATTCTTGTTAAAGTAAGGCCTGTCAATTCTAACCTCATGCTAGAAATGCTCACAAAAATAGAAATGTTTGACTATAATAAGGTTCATTCAGCCTACCTCTGGCAGTGGTATCAAGGATAGGAGTCCTACTTCCTTAACAAACTGTTCTACATCCATGAGTTAAAGGGTTCTGGAAATATGTCTGGACTCTCCTAGAAATACTTGTTTTCCTCACTTCCAATGTAGTGAATTTTGCCCCCAAGCTAGTCTGCAAGGAAGGAGATATGATATCCTTACAGTCACCAGGATTAATTCAACGAATAATTCTCATGACTTTACTATGCACATATCCCTCAGGTGCTAAGGAAGATATAAAATTTAATGAATACCTAGCCCTAGTCCACAAGGGAAATAAAGCCTCATGCATGCATAAACCCTGTTTCCAGGGGTTATGGTGGTACGAGACTCTTTCCTTATTGTTGGAGATGAAAGCCAGCCGTATAGATGGGGAGGCAGAGTCAATGAGAGGCAAGAGAGCTCCAGCCATCAGCAGTACCTTTTGAGACTCTACAAGTGAGAATTCCCTTAAGTCCCCTTTTGGGACTCTTCAGGGCCAAACTCTTTTGGAACTGCTCAAGCTTCAAGTCTTCTTTGAGTGTTGAGTCAGCTTTCAGCTTCAAGAGAGAAGATGGAAGAGGTCAACTCCACTTCAGGTTGCTGAAGGAAAAGACTAGGAAGACATGAGAAGAGCTGGCAGTCTCCATTCTATCCTCATTCCCAGCTTGTTTCAGGGAACTCTACAGATGTGAACAAGTTCCCTTTGGGTAAAATGTCAGACACTCTTTTGGTTTAATTGAATTATCTTGCTCCATATGGGAGAGTGCTTTCACTCTGTATTGTCTGGTATGCATTCTCTTATCTATACCTTTTCTGATTTCTGTTTTGCTATGATTTGGATAAATGGGCTTCTTTGCCCTATACTATGGGTGTTCACTGTGGAACTAGTTTTAGGTGGGAAAGGGGTCAAGTCTTGGATATAGAGCTTGGGGTCTTGCCTTTCTCTCAGAATGACAAAGTGATCAGAGGCTGGGAACCCATTCATATCCCTTAGATAAACAACATCTTAAGGAGCAGATAGATATATTCTAGCCTACTAGAGCCCTCTCTCTGAGGAGAGCAGTGTGGCCTCCAGGGTTAATCTCCTACTTCCCCTCCTAGCAGAAATGAAAGTCTCCCTTGGAAAGGATGGGGAGAGAAGAGGCTGGAGATGTCTATTCTGCCTCCTTTTGTGTAACTCTGTAATAGCTTTCTCTACACACACAGAGTCCTTCCCTACCATAAAGGATCCACCTTTTCTTTCTCCCTACAGATGGAAAGCTAGCATACACTATTATGAGAAAGTATATTTTTGTTCTTGTTGAGTCCTTTCAGTCGTGTCTAATTCTTCATGACCCCATTTGGGGTGTTCTTGACAAAGATACTAGAATGGTTTGCCATTCCTTCTACAGCTCATTTTACAGATGAGGAAACTGAGGTAAACAGGGTTAAGTGACTTACCCAGAGTCACCTGGAGTCCTGACTCCAGGCCTGGCACTATATCCACTGTGCTACTTAGCTGCCCCGATAAGTGTATTAGAGAGGTGCAAAATAAAATGTCATGTGGAGCCTCCAGAAAAAGATTTTTATCTGTGGTTGGGTTCAGACAGGTCTGTATGAAGGAGGGACTCTTTGAGTTGAGCTTTACAAGGTGAGTGGGAATGAAGCCAGAAGGCCAAGATAAGGAGAGAGGACACTCAGTGAGGGCATACGGGAAATCACAGGGTGAAGAGTAATCCCTTTTGGTTGGAGTGTGGATTGTATGGAAGGGAGTGGGTAGTACTAAAATATGGAAGGTCATGAATGCCAGGAAAAAAAGTATGAAATTAACTGGCAAGAGAGAACCCCAAGTATTTTTTTTTCTTTTTATTTTTATTGTATTTTTTTTTCTTTTTTCTTTTTTCTTTTTCACTTTTTTTTTTAATGCAATTTATTTATTTAACATATTTGGTTTTCAGCATTGATTTTCACAACAGTTTGGATTACAAATTTTCTCCCCATTTCTGCCCTCCCCCCCTACTCCAAGATGGCGTATATTCTGGTTGCCCTGTTCCCCAGTCAGCCCTCCCCTCTATCACCCCCCTCCCCTCTCATCCCCTTTTCCCTTCCTTTCTTGTAGGGCAAGATAAATTTCTACGCCCCATTGCCTGTGTATCTTATTTTTTAGTTGCATACAAAAAGTTTTTTTGTTTTTGAACATCTGATTTTAAAACTTTGAGTTCCAAATTCCCTTCCCTCTTCCCTTCCCACCCACCCTCCCTAAGAAGTTGAGCAATTCAACCTAGGCCACACATGTATTATTATGTATAACCCTTCCACAATATTCATGTTGTGAAAGGCTAACTACATTTTGCTCCTTCCCAACCCATCCCGCTTTATTGAATTTTCTTCCTTGACCCTGTCCCCTTTCCAAAGTGTTTGTTTTGATTACCTCCACCCCCATCTGCCCTCCACTCCATCATCCCCCTGCCTTTTATTTTTTTTTTTTATCTTCCTCCCTCTTCTTTCCTGTGGGGTAAGATACCCAACTGAGTATGTATGGTATTCCCCCTCAGGCCAAATCTGATGAGAGCAAGGTTCACTCATTCCCCCCTCACCTGCCCACTCCCCTCCTCTCCTAGAACTGCTTCCTCTTGCCACCTTTATGGGAGATAATCCACCCCATTCTATCTCTCCCTATCTCCCTCTCTCAGTAAGTTACTCTCTCATCCCTTAATTTCATTTTATTTCTTTTAGCTATCTTCCCTTCATCCTCAACTCACCCTGTGTCTGCTCTCTCTCTTTTACATATATATATATATACACATACATACATATACACATAGATACATGCATACATACACATTCACTTATATATACATAAACATATATATATATATATGCATATTCCCTTCAACTACCCTAATACTGAGGTCTCATGAATCATACTCATCATCTTTCCATGTAGGAATGTAAACAAAACAGTTCAACTTTAGTAAGTCCCTTGCAATTTCTGTTTCTTGATTACCTTTTCATGCTTCTCTTGATTCTTGTGTCTGAAAGTCAAATTTTCTATTCAGTTCTGGTCTTTTCACTGAGAAAGCTTGAAAGTTCTCCATTTTATTGAAAGTCCATATTTTGCCTTGGAACATGATACTTAGTTTTGCTGGGTAGGTGATTCTAGGTTTTAATCCTAGCTCCATTGACCTCCGGAATATCGCATTCCAAGCCCTTCGATCTCTTAATGTAGAAGCTGCCAGATCTTGGGTTATTCTGATTGGGTTTCCACAATATTCAAATTGTTTCTTTCTGGCTGCTTGCAGTATTTTCTCCTTGATTTGGGAGCTCTGGAATTTGGCAACAATATTCCTAGGAGATTTCTTTTTGGGATCTATTTGCGGAGGCGATCGATGGATTCTTTCAATTTCTATTTTGCCCTGTGGCTCTAGAATATCAGGGCAGTTCTCCTTGATAATTTCCTGAAAGATGGTATCTAGGCTCTTTTTTTGATCATGGCTTTCAGGTAGTCCAATAATTTTTAAATTATCTCTCCTGGATCTATTTTCCAGGTCAGTGGTTTTTCCAAGGAGATATTTCACATTGTCTTCCATTTTTTCATTCCTCTGGTTCTGTTTTATAATATCCTGATTTCTCATAAAGTCACTAGCTTCCACTTGCTCCAATCTAATTTTTAAAGTAGTATTTTCTTCAGTGGTCTTTTGGACCTCCTTTTCCATTTGGCTAATTCTGCCTTTCAAGGCATTCTTCTCCTCATTGGCTTTTTGGAGCTCTTTTGCCATTTGAGTTAGTCTATTTTGTAAGGTGTTGTTTTCTTCAGTGTATTTTTCAGTATTTTTTTGGGTCTCCTTTAGCAAGTCATTGACTTGTTTTTCATGGTTTTCTCGCATCCTTCTTATTTCTCTTCCCAATTTTTCCTCTACTTCTCTAACTTGCTTTTCCAAATCCTTTTTGAGTTCTTCTATGGTCTGGGGCCAGTTCATGTTTTTCTTGGAGGCTTTGGTTGTAGGCTCTATGACTTTGCTGTCTTCTTTAGGCTGTATGTTTTGGTCTTCTTTGTCACCAAAGAAAGAATCCAAAGTCTGAGACTGAATCTGGGCGCGTTTTCACGTCCTGGCCATATTCCCAACCAACTAACTTGACCCTTGAGTTTTTCAGTGGGGTATGACTGCTTGTAGATTACAGAGTTCTATGTTCTACGTTTGGGGGGGAGGTGCCAGCTCTGTCAGAGCCGCACTCCTCCTTCCCCAAGGACCCCCAGTCCAGACTGGGCTCAGATCTTCGGCAGGCTGTGCACCCCTGCTGTGATCCGCCACTTAATTCCCCCCACCAGGTGGGCCTGGAGCCGGAAGTAACAACAGCTGTAGCTGCCCCACCTCCGCTGCCCCCGGGGCTGGAAGCCGAACCGGGAACTCCTTCCACTCCCACAGCTTTTCCCACTAACCTTCTCCGCAGTCTTTGGTGTTTGTGGGTCGAGGGGTCTGGTAACTGCTCACGTATTCAGGGCGCTAGGGCCCCCTCCGCCTGGCTTCTGGACTGGATCGTCCACGCCGCTCAGGCTGGGCTCTGCTTCACTCCGTTCCCAGCTCCCAGCTCCGTGTGGAATATAGCTCACCCAGAGACTATCCGGGCTGTCCTGGGCTGGAGCCCTGCTTCCCTCTGCTGTTCTGTGGGTTCTGCCGTTCTAGAATTGGTTCAGAGCCATTTTTATAGGTTTTTGGAGGGACTCGGGTACGGAGCTCACTCTAGTCCGTGCTTACCAGCCGCCATCTTGGCTCCGCCCCCCGAACCCCAAGTATTTTTGAACAGAGGAAGGAGATGACCAGATCAATACATAAGGAAGACTAGTCTGGCAGTGGCATGAAGGATAGACTAGAATGGGGAGAAAGGAGATTTGGAAAGATTTGTCAGGAGGCGTGCATTTAGGTGGCCAGGCAGGGATTGCATTTGGGGGATGGCAGTGAGGATAGTGAGATGAAAAGGAATGTGAGAGATGCAATATTCCCCAGAACTCAGTAGCTGATTGCAGAGGGAGAAGTGAATGAGGAGGAAGAATCAAAGATAGCACTATTGTTTGGAACTTGGAAAACTGGAAAATAAAGGTGTTAGGAAGACTTAAATCAAAAAGGGGGGAGAAGGTTTAGGGGCAAAAATAATGACTTCAATTCTGGACGGGTTCCATTTCTGTTACTAGGTCTCATCATTTCCAGTCTTTTGGTGCTGCTATCAGAGGAAAAAAAATGCTGAGCTGAATAAATCATGCACCTAAGACAACTGGTCATCTCTAGAATAATGAGATTATAAGTGTCTGTGCCTCTTTTTAACAGAGTATCAGCCACCAATTGCCCTGTTCCTATTCTGTCAGATTGTATTACTGATTTTTCTTGAAAAGGGCAATAAAACATCCTAAACTTAGTAAAGCACCTAAGTGAGAGAAAGCCTTTTTGTCTCTCTGAAGTTATACTTTATCAGTGTTTACCCAACACTCTATCAAATCTTGCTGCTTTCTTGGCCCTGCCTGAAATGTTGCACTGAGGGAAATTCAGCTTATCTTGGTAGCTGAGAGATTTCAATATAATCAAGCTCTAGAGTCACTGACTTGGGATGTGGGTTGAGTCATTAGTTGCTCGGCTCTCTGATTACAGACTATTCCCTGCACTTTCTTTCCAAGTGCTTTATTGAGTCCACATTCAAATGCCAAGAGCAGTAAGTTTGTTAGTTACCTGTATTCACCTTTTCATAGTATTCCATTTCTGGGAAGTTTTCTACTTAATTGTTCACACCTGAACTACTCACCCCAACAATTCTTCCTTTGCTCTTAGCTAGACAAAATAACTTGTTGCTGGTTTTGCAAAATGTTATCAGATGGTGCTTGTTTGTAGGCCTTGTTCTCTCTTGTTTAAATCTCTCTTCATGTACTACTGTTCAGAACTCTTCACTGGCTCCCTATTACTTACCCTATGCAGTCAATTATCCCCTTTACCCTTCCAGGTACTCTAATTCAGACAAACTGTATTCTCCTCCCTCCTTGAAGTTAGGTGATAAAGTGGGAATGAGTTCAAATCCCACCCCAGATACAGCTGTGTGGCCCTGGGCAAGTCATTTAACCTCTGCTTGCCTCAGTTTCCTTAACTGTAAAATAGGGATGTTTAGGCATCAATACAGATAATACAATTTGGCTGGAGTGTAAGGTGTGTGAAGGGAGGTGGTGTGGAATAAATTTGAAAAGGAAGGTCAGAGTCACACTGTGAAGCATTTTGAAGAGGAAATTGAGTTGGAAATTCATACATTAGACAAAGGGAGACCCATCAAAGTTTTTTGAGCAGGGGACTTAATTCAATCAAAGCAATACTTTAAATTGATTAATTAAGTGGCAGTCTGCAGGATGGAGTTAAGAGGGAGAGACTGACCAGTGAAAACCCATTGAGGAGGCTGTGGAAATGGTCAGCTACATGACTTTATATAGAGAGTGCTACATTTAGTGTCAGGAAGGCCCAAGTTTATGCACTAGCCATGTGATTCTAGTCAAGTCACATAACCTCTCTCAGTCTCAGTTTCCTCATTTGTCAATGGGTATAGTAATAACATCTACCACATCTGGTCAGATGAGATTATATGAGTACTATCTATCTGTTTAGTAAAGAGGCAAGACAATAAGAGCATGATATGGGGCAGGGATAGTGGGAGGGGAAATGAAGGAATAGATTTGCCAAATATTTAAAAGGGGAAATTGATAGGATTTCATTACCCACCTAGCTCAAACTAGCATTTAGCTTATAAGCTCAAGGTCCTTGAAGAACATATTTGTGTGATATTTTATATTTGTTCTAGAAGGTATTCTATTTAATTAAATGACATTTTCCCCATAAGTTTCTCTTAATTTATTATTGAAGTACAAGTTCCGGTTTTTTTTAGAGTTCTGAGTGCTTTGAGGTAGTTTTAAAGTAAGGGGTGGGGCTGAGCTGTCTAAAGGGAGAAATAGGAATAAAAGATGTTGTTGTGTTTGTCCTTCTTTCTCGAAGAGGACCATGACATCAGGGAAATGATGACATGACTTTCAGGTGACTTGAATTTGAGTGAGAGAGGGCTGTGCAAGGTCACCAGCCTTACTTTAGATGAGTACGAGGCTTCAATGTAGGTGATAAGGAGAACATTAATAGATACAGAGGAATCAGGAAGTTATTGACATTGGAGGGAAGATGATGAGTTGGTTTTAGAAATGATGATTTTTGAGATGACGTGAGACATCATGTTGGAAATGTCTTCCAGGCAGTTAGAAATATGGAAGTGAGCTCAGTGAGGCTAGCATTAGAGTGATTCAGAGATCATCTGCTTCAGAGGCGATGGATGACCCTTTGGGCATGAACTAAACCATTAAAGGAGAGAGAAAAGAAAACGTCAAAGGATAAACAAACTTTGGAGGAACATTCAGAGAACGGAAGGGGAGTTAGATGGGAGAACCAGGTTGGCGAAATGTCACATAATTCAGAGGAGGACCAAAATTCAAGCACTAAATCCAGTGCATAGAGGTGCTTAATAAATGTGGGCTGGAATAAAAGTTTCTTCTGAAGAAGGAGGGAGTGGTCAGATGCAGAAAGTTCAAAGTACGTAAGGGTTAAGAAGAAGACAATTAGAAGGTTACTGGTGACTCTGGTAACCTTGCTTCTCTTCATCTCCCCAGTGCTTAGCACAGTGCCTCACCTGTAGTAGGCACTTAATAAAAATATTTATTGACCTACTAATCAAAAAGCACCTATTATGTCAGGCATTGTGCTAGATTTTCTTGATGGAAAGGCAAAACAAAACCACAATAAAAAAACAACTTTCCCTGCCTCAAGGAGTTTATATTCTTCTGTGGGAAACAGACATAAGTAAATAGAAAGTATCTTAGGGGTGGGGGAACCTTTAACAGTTAAAGGTCTCAGGAAAAAACCCTATGAAGGAAGTCTGAGGAAGCTAAGGATTCTCATAGCAAAGGTGAAGAGGGAGTGCATATAACTAGGTATGGCAAAAGACTTATAATGTTGCATATAAGGAATGTCAAATAAGCCACTTTTGTTGGAATACAGAATGTGTGAAGGGAAATAATATGTATAGGCCTGGCAAAGTAGGCTGGAGCCAGGTAGTGAAGGTCTTTGGTTGCCAAGCAGAAGAGTGTGAATTTTATTCTTAATACCGACAGAAAAAAGGCACTACAGCTTTTTTGATCTGGGGAGACTGCTGGGAGAATGCTCTTAGAAATGTCTTAAAAGCTGAATCAGATATTAAAAAGGATCTCTACCTTCTAGTAGCTTCCTTAATTTGAGAGAGAAGACATCCACATGAGATGTCTAAGTAACAGTATGAGAAAGTATATAATTAAGTGCCAAGATGAATGATGAAGAATTGTAAGAGGTAAAGGAGGTCACTGGGTCTGGAGCGGAAGGTGGGGGTGGGGACCATGTGGGATAGGTGAGACTGGACATTTAAGGGTGAATAGAATTAGATATGTGAAGAGATGGGTGGTGGTGAAGAAAATGTTTTATGCAGGGGAAATAGCATGAAGTGGGGAAGGAACAAAGGACATTGAGGAGTCAGTGATGATTTAGTGATTTAGACAGAGTTCTCTTATACTTAGGTTTTCCCATTCCCCTTTGTTGGAAAGATAAGATTGGATAAGTCTAGCAGGGACAGATTATTGAGGATCTCCCATAACATTCCAAGTCATCTATACTTGATCTTCTAGGCCAATGGTGTCAAATTTAAATAGAAACTATCCTTGTGGCCTCATATTGATGTAGATAAACCACAAATTAACAGTATCTATGTTAGGGGCAGCAAGGTGGTACAGTGGTTAGAGCAGTGGGCCTGGAGGCAAGAAGATCTGAGTTCAAATCTGGTTTCAGACACTAGCAGTGTGACCCTGGGCAAGTTGCTTAACCCTTATTTGCCTCAGTTCCTCATCTTTAAAATGGAGATATTGTTGAAGGAAATGGCAAACCACTCTAGCATCTTTGCCAAGAAGACCTCATGGGCAAGTCCATGGGGTCACAAAGAGTGGGATACAACTGAACAACAACAACAAATGTTGTCTTGTAGTTTAATCTATTTTGTTAACCATTTCACAATTACATTTTAAGCAGCACTCAACAGTCTTGCTCTGTATGGGTCCCAAGTTTGAGACCTCTGCTCTAGGACATGGACTCTTAGCCTGGAGTCCATGAACTAAAAAAAAATTGATAATTGCATTTCAATAAAATTTATTTCCTTTGTAATGTTATATATTTTATTTTATGCATTTAAAATTATTTTGAGTATGTAAGTTTCACTAGACTGTCAAAAATGTTTGTAACTCAAATAAAAAAAAAAGATTAAGAACCCTTGCCCCGCCTGCCTCTAGGCAATGGGAAGCTATTAAGGGTTTTTGAGCAAGGAAGTGACATTATGAAACTGGTATTTTAGTAAAATTAGCCTGACAACATTGAATATAACAGACTAGAATAAGGAGGAAACTAGAGGCAAGTAGCCCAAGTATGAGACTGTTACCTAGCAGTGAAGCTTTGAGGACCTAGGCTGAGTTGGGCTAGGAGTGGAAATGGTGAATCAGGATTAGTTGGAAGAGTGAAACATTTCAAAATATCTGTTGCCACTTCAAGTTTTTGTACGTTTAGATAACATTTTGGCAACATATGCCAGTGATGGCATACCAGTTATGACTGCCAAACTCCCATTTGAGACCTCCTGGCATTAACCACCCAAGGGGAATTGGCATCCAGCACACCTCTGCCTCTTCCTTGCAGGAGTCAGCAGCCCAGACATTTCTGAAATTTGGAAGGAAAAAAGTGCTTGAACTTTGGCACACTCCTTTTTTAAATGGCACTGACCTCTGGTTCAAGTGGGGCCTCAGTTTGGAATACAGCATCTAAATTCACCCATTACTTAATTCAAGAAGAGGGATCAACTTCAGGAATTGTATAACTAGGAAAATCCTTGGTCTCAGGGCTAGGCTTCAGGTGAGGAAGATACAGGCTGGGAATAAAAGAGTTCTGGATAAGGGGTAGCCATCTTCCTACCCCAAATCCACACAGGTGATATTTCCTGGACAGCCAGCCATAAAGCGTCTGTGGGTGGCTGTAGATATCATGATTCATACTTACTGAACTGGAAACCTTAGCCGTGGGTGTGCTAGGAAGTCTGCCAGCATTGTCCCTTCTGCTGCTACACTTATGAGAAATTATGAGAGCGAATGTAAATATAATATTTTAGAGCACGTCCTAGCAAAGAAAAAGAAACCTGAACATAGTCAGGCACGTACTTTAGACTTTAGGAAAACAGATTTCTAGGAGTTCAAAGAAAACATAGGAAGGCTCTGATTGCCAGACAATTAATGAGAAATTTAACTCTCTAGGGATAAGAAACTCAAAGAAAAAAAGAGAAAGGAATTTTGAAAGTATAATCATGAAGTACCCCAGTGAGGAAGAAAAGAACAGCATATGAAGAAAACCAAACATGTTTAATTGTCATCTGGTCATATGATGTACACAGTTGTGTGTGTTACATGAAGGTCTACTGTAGAAATGATGGCTGGGCTCCCCAGATGGCTCCCTCCTCTCCTCTGACAGCAGCTTGAAATAACCATCATCTCATAGCTGCATTGTAGTAAGTAAAAAGTCAGAGCCTGTTCCACATGGCCTGCCTAACCTCGGAGCAGAGGCAACAGAAACAGCTTTTGCATTTGGCAGTGACAGAAGCTTTTCCCCTGTTGTATCATGTTTCCATACTCCAAATGAGGACATGTCATACAGTTTTGCTTTGTTTTGTTTTGACTGAAAAAGTAACCTCTGAGGGATTTGGTTCGTGTTTCTTGCAGGTGGGCCCTGTCTGTGCCTGCTTTTTAGCTTGCCCCTCCAAACCATCCTGGTGTTGACACGCTCAGTTCGTGAATAATAAAGATCTCATTTCTTGGTGTCATGCTGTGACATCATATTGCCAACCTCTCACTCCATCAGGATTTCTCCATGTCCCTTTTCTCAAACAGACACTGGCAATGACTTAGTTTTATGGACTTAGTCTTATGACTTAATTTGGAAAATGAGATTGAAAAGGTCGATCATTTCAAACTCAATTCTCTTTGTCTGGCAGGTCTTAGACAAGTATTGTTGGAAACCATGATGTCTGAAGTGATGTTAGAAAATAGCACGTTCTTGTCCTCTGTGCAGGAATGGAACCACACAATCCAACTTTCTGGGGTTGGCATCTGGGGAAGGTGAAATCCTTTGCCTCCAGCACTATCTGTGCTTTTTAATATTTTAAGGAATCTCTGATCTCACTGAGGTGGGTTCTCCCTTCAGCGATGAAAATTACAACTCATCTATCCCTTCTCAGCCAATTTCTCCACAGGCAGATTCATGAAGCATGCAGAGGGGCCTTCTATTGGATCTCTTAACATTTTGTGGATACTGTTTCCAGTGTCCCTCTGTACCATCTATCTGTAGCTTTGATTTGTAGACTCATAGCATGTTAGAGCTGGAAGACAGTTTAGAAATCATCAAGTCTAGACTGTATTACAATGTCTTTGTTTTACAGATCAGGAGCCTGGGATTCAGGAAAGTTCAGTAACTCCCCTAAAGCCACAGAGCTAGTTGGGGGAGTAGTGGAGTGGATTGGAAATCAGATCTACAACCCAGAGCTCCTTGTATAGATTCTGCAAACTGTGTTCTAGAGGACTACGTGGCATTGTTTTACAGGCCGGAGAAATCAAATGTAACAAGTACTACTCAAGCTTGGTTAATTAACCCAATTTTCTACGTGTTGGTATTTTCTCTCATACTTTTTCATTCTCTTTTAAATTTTTTTAAAATTATGCTACAGCCTGACTTGAGCAGTGTCTTTTCCATCCTGATGACATCCCAATGCTGAGGTCCCTTACATTTTTCTGTGTTAAAAGACAGGACATATTTCCACTTACTATAGCTACTCTATCAGAAAATCTGAAGTGAACTCAGCAAAAGCTTTTGACTTTTAAAAAATGCTTTAAGGGCAAATTCTTCTTCTTCCTTGTAAGTCTTGGTTTAGGAAAAAAAGTGGACCTGGCACCATTATTCCTCAGAAATAGCACTTGCTTATTATATATAAGGAAAGATTCAGAACCACCTTCCAAGACATACAGATTTTTTTTTTGTAAAGAAAAGTTTCAGACAATGCTGTTTCAAATGACTGTCAATTGGCCTGATCTTAATGTATTTAGAAGAAATAAGAAAGCAACGTTTTGGTTTCCTTGTTTTGAGAAGGGCAGCAGACTTTTCCCATTAGAGTTTTATTTCTCTTTCCATAGGTCATTTTTACTTCCTTTTAAATGTTTGGAATTAAGACTTTATTTGCTATTGAGGAGGATGTGGGGACCAGTTAGAGCATGACTTTCTCAACTCTGTCAAGGTTACTTTTCAGACACACATGTACACATAAGCACCTGCACATGCATGCTCTAGAAGGTGGGAAATAAGGGGAAGGAAATTGGGATCTTAATGATTACTCATCCCCGGAAGGAACCCTGATAACCTACTACCAGCTATACTGTGTTGAAAAGCACAAATGATTGGAGGGAAGGAAGTGGGACTGGAGAAGAATCCTCCTGGTAACATTATTGGACATGTTAGGGTTGGGGTAAAGTGACAGCATGGATCTAAATCTCACAAATGGTCTCCAGTAGTTTCTTGCTCTTTCTTCATTTTCCCAGATAGGTCTCCCTCCCCCTCCTACTTCTCTTGCTCCATTCTGTTCCTGTTTATAATTAGACAAGCATGAAAAACATGATATGAGGGAACTTGAATTCCTATATATCAATGATCACATTTGTTGGCTCTGCAGATGACCCACCAGGGACTCTGTTAATTTTAGGAACTTGTTTCTGAGTGTTCATGTGAGGACAGAGAGACATACTAGTGAGTTCTGTAAGGAGAACAATCAACCTGCCTGCTGATTTTCACTACATGCCAAATCAGATGGGGAGGTAGACTGGGAGAGTTTCATAATACTCTTGGCTGTGGGAATCAAGAGAAGTGTCTTTATGGGAAGGGCTAAAATTGTTTTGGTTCATTTCTCCTCACTGAAGGTTAGGCAGAATAAGTTAGTAGCTTCCCCTTAGTGGGTTTCCTCAGCCTATGCTTATGCCAGATGCCAAAGATAAATCTTATTAAAACTACATTTTAGATGTGAATACTGTATATTATGTCAACGGTAGAAAGTAGGTAAGATGAAAAATGGAGAAGATCTGGAAACTAAGAGGTGGACAGATGCCCAAACAATGTTATATTTTAAAACAAGATTAAAATGATTAAACAACTCTGTGAATGGGAGACTACTTCATTATAGCAGAAACTTCTTAAGAAGGCAGGTGGATATTTAATGTACTTAAAAATTCAGAACATTTTAGCAACTTCTCTTGTTCTTAGAGGAATGATATTATTTTAGCAGTTTCCATTATGGCAGACCTCTCCCAGAGTAATTTAAGTTAAACATGTATAATTTGTTTTTTTCAACAAAATCATACAACACCTGCTTTTCTACATGCCATACCACAACTGTTATGAATCCTATATAATGGCATTCTTTTTAGATTAGCTTACAGTCAAAAATGTATGTGTGGATTAAATCAGAGAAACTGAAGTCTTGCTTTCTTTGATTAATTTTAGTTTAATTTCTTTATAGTCTATATTCTCAATCAAATGGACAATCTTAGAATAATGAATATTTCAGTTCTGTTTGGGCCTTGTGTACCATTTACCGTAATAGGTATTAAAATTTTGCGGTATATTCTCTCCTTAATCAGTCTTTGCTTTAGAACATATCACTCACTGTCACCACCTTCCTCATCACCCACATATTTTGCCACCTTTTGCAGTTTGACTTCAGTCTCTACCATTCCACCCAAAAAGCTTTCTATGGCATCACTGTTGACCTCTTCATTGTGAATTCCTAGGGCCATTTTTCTGTCTTCCTTGTTCTTAATCTCTCTGAAGCATCTAACAGTGTGGACCAGTCTTCCTTAATACTTTTCCACCTGTGGCTTCTTCCATCACACAGTACGGTCATGGTTTCGACTACCTCTTTCCCCACTCCTACTTTATCTCTTTTCTTTGGCTCCTCCTCTTCCTCTCACCCCGCAAACATGCAGCTATCCCACTGTTTTGCTCTAGTCTCTCTTCTAGTCTTCTCTTTTTTCTCATTTGTTATGATGGCTTCAGTTATCACCTTCATTTCTGCCTTAAACACCAGTGTCATGATTCTAAAAAGTTTAGAAACCACAGAGGCTAGAATAGTTTTGTTTCATTGCATTTGCTTTAATACAAGTATAATCCTATGATAATAAAAATTCTAGAAATAGAAATCCATTATTTATTCATTTATTAATTAATTATATTCATTTATCAATTTACTCACCATTACAAGCAATAGGTTGTTGTTCAGTCATTTCCAATTGTGTCTGACTCTTTGTGATCCCATTTGGGGTTTTCTTGACAAATATACTGGAGCAGTTTGCCATTTCCTTCTTCAGCTCCTTTTACAGATGAGGAAACTGAGGCCAACAGGGTTAAGTGATTTGCCCTGGATTACACAGCTACTAAGTGTTGCATGTTAGATTTGAACTCAGGGAGATGAGTCTTCCTGACTCTAGGCTCCGTGCTCTATCCACTGTACAACCTAGCAACAGGATTTCCTTTTAAATTGTTATCATCAACTAAATAACCATGAAAAAAAGACAAATCACCAAATGGCTCCCTGGCTCTGGAATCAGAGGGCTGAAATTCAAATCCTACCTGTGATGTGTGCCTGTCAACTACTTAACCTCATGTGCCCCGCCCCCCGCCCCACCAAGACCTCATTTTCCTTCTCTATAAAAGAGGGAGTTGGATTAGATGGTCTTTCCAGTGCCTTCTAGCTTTAAATCTATGATCCTATGAAATATATAACCCTTATTATTTGATAGCCTAGAAATAAGTAGCATTACAAAACAAATGTTGAAAATATTTTCTCAGTTTCCCTTTCTAAAGCTGTCTAATCTTCTTCCTTTGGGTTTGCTTCCATTTTCTTTTTCTGATCTTTATTGTGCCTTATAGTAAATAGGTATTCAGTGCTGGTTCTTCTAATTAAGCTTTGCATCCATGCATCTGTATCTATCTTTCCACATTTCCTTGTATTTATATTTCTCATTTTTTAAAGCATCATGCTTTTCTCTTATATTAATAGATTATAACATATTCATCCATTTCAGAAATTTCATTTTAACAAATAAGGTTAGACCACTAGACTAGGAAGAAGCTCCCAACTGTAGGGAATGGCCTTGCCCTCTGTCTTCTGCCATATTTCCTTTATAATCATCCAGTCAGCCAACATTCCATTTATTAAGAACTTACTATGTATTAAGAAAAAAGTGCAAGATTTAAATGTAAGCTCTTACTTCCTGGATTTGGCATCATAGAACTTGGTATCAGATATCAGCTATGGCACCTATGATGTAACCTTTGGTAATTGATGCCACCTCCTCAGTTTTCAATTTCCTCACTTCTAAAAGTAGGTTGAATTATTGTAACTGGAAGGTCCATTCCAGTTCTGTATTTATATTTTATATTTATTTTGATATTTATATTTTAGAATAAGCTAGGCGGCACAATGGATAGAGCCTTGGACCTGGAGTCAGGAAGACCTAAGTTGAAGCCTTGTCTCAGACACTTACTAGCTGTGGCATTCTGGATACATGTCCTAACCTCTCCTTGCCTCAATTTCCTCAACTGTAAATGATAGGAATAACAATATACCTACCTCCCAAGGTTATTGTGAGGATAAAGTGAGATAATATTTGTAAAGCACTTTGCAAACTTTAAGGCACTAAATACTAGCTACTGTTTTTATTTATCATTCATTGATATTTTATACATGAGGATGTGCTTTTAACACAGAACATTAAAAATCTATCCACATGACACAAGGAAGATCACTTTGGGTTGTATTTTACTCTTATCCAGGCACGAATGCTCAGCCTGGGAATTCTGAGCAACTTAGCAGAAAGAAAGAGCAATCCCAGGCTACTGCCCTGGAAGGAGACTTGGGATGTGGGTGGTGTGAGAGAGACTGACCAGAACAGTTCAGAGCCCTCAGTCATTCTCCTGTCTGCCAAGCTCTTTCCAGCTTCGGAAGTGATGGGACCCTCAGCACATTTCACATATACAACACAGACTCATTTGTCTGGGAAGGAGGGGAGAACAAGCACAGATCACTGCTTAATCCACTGTCTAGGGAAGAGTTGAGGAAATATGCTTTTTGAATCCATGTTTTGTCTGAATCTTTGCTGACTTGGGCCAAGTCAGTGAGGTTACTCATCCTAGTCCAGTGCAGAAATGAGATCTCTGTAATCTGCCGTTATTGTCCAGCTCCTACTAGAGCAAGGTTCTTAGATTTTTTTGAGACATGGACTCCTTTAGTTAACTGGGGAAGCCTATGGGCTTCTTTCTACCTCAGTTTCCTCAACTGTAAAAATGATAATAATAAGTCATAATAAAAGGATAACAACACCTACCTTATAGGTTTGTTGTGAGGGTAAAATAAATTAATATTTACAAAATATTCAGCACAGTGCCTGACACATAGAAAGTGCTTTATAACTGTTTATTCCCTCCCTCTCCCTTCTCAGAATAAAGTTTTCAAAATATATGAAATAAAATACATAGGAATAGAAAGGAAACAATTACATAGAAATGAAAAAGTAAGTTCACAGACCCCAGGTTAAAAACCCCTGTTCTAGTGGTTTGGAACTAAAACCACAACCTACATCTTCCAAGCCAAGCTAAGACAGGTGTGACTGTAAGGTATCAATCTTAGGTGCCAGATGAGCTTCAGAAGGAATCTTCATCTTCCCTTTGATTCAGAGGAAATCATCATTCTGTTCCTAACACCTTGCCCCATAAACCACCCCCCTTTTTTAAGACCTTTCCTTCCATCTTATTAGTCTACTGGGAATGCTCAGTATGTGCTCAAGTAAACTTCTAATGGGATCCAATGAGATAATGTGGGCAAAAGTGTTTTATAACCCCAAAGCACTGTGTAAAGGGCCCATTATCGTTACTGTTAGGCTATTGTTGAGAGAAGTGAAGAATTTAATAATTTTAAAATAATGTTAAAAATACAATGGTTTTTACACATCCATATATTGAAGGTGCTACCATTATCTAAGTCAAAGGATTCATTATAACTTTGGAGACAAGGAAAGGAAATTTCAAGGAACTGTGATGAAATACTAGAGGCACCTGGTGCACAATGGATGCAGTTCTTGTCTTGGAATTGTCCTGCCCAATTGTCTTGGAAGTCCTAAGTTTAAATCTAGCCTTAGACACTTCATAACTGTGTGACTCTGAGAGAGTCAGTTAACCTATGTTTGCCTCAGTTTCCTCAACTATAAAGTGGGGGTAATAATAGCACCCACCTCTCGGCGTTGTTGTGATGATCAAATAGATATTAGGTTTTTTGAAGTGCTTAGCACAGTTCCTGGCGCACAGTAGGTGTCATATAAATGCTTATTTCCTCACTAGTCCCTTCAAAAACAATATACCTTACATTGACATTTCCACCATTCAAGGATCAGCCAGTTCTTGGCTTTTTCTATTCCCTTGGCTATTGTATAGAACTTTGGCTCTCTTTGATTGTTTTGGCATGCTATGATTGGGGCACTTGAACTTGAACTCTGTCCTGCTGTTAAACATCACACACAATGAATCCAAGTTGAGGCCTTCTGCACAATTAGTGACCAGGGCAATTGTGGTGACCTAAGGAAATAGTTACATACAGAACTAAGTGCTTTCACATGGACAGGGCGCCCAATTTAGCCTATTGGTTTTGTACATAAAATGCCACAACATAGCAATCCAAGCTATTGCTTTTTTGTTTAAATAAAAGGCAGATGTTTCACACATGTTTTCGTGAATCCACATAAAACCATGGAAGGAGAGAATGTTGATGTTCGGTAGGAAGCCTCTAAGCCTGCTACTTGCAGTTTCTCTGAGATGAGATGTAAAAAAGAAAACCTATATCTGTTGTCATTGGATTAGATTTCCCCCCTCCCTCACACTAGCAGTGTCCCCAGCAAGAGGGGCCGCTTATAAATAGTAAGTCACTGTTTCTGGTAGACACCAGGGGCAGGAGGAACGTCCATTCTACAAGTGCCTTTCTACTGTGGTACTAGGAGAGTAAAATAGAAGGAAGTTGGCATCGAGAAAACACGTCAGTACTGGAAGGAATGAGCTTACAAACAAGCAGTTGTGACATTGAGTCCAATCTCCTGGGAAGCTCTAAAAATAGAGTGGAGAAAGAATTACTCTTTCAACTGTACCCACAAGTAATATGCTGCTTCCTCAAATGCAGTAATGGATCCTCCTACTTTTCAACTGATCCTGGTAACTCCAAATGAATGGAGTGTGCCTAGTACATGTTATTTTTTGGAAAGAGTGAATGGATCACTGGATCAATGACACATTCTTTTTCAAGGCTTGTCCTTGTCTCATTTCCCCTCCTAGGCTCTGCTGCATTAACAGTAGGTGTATGCTAGACTTCACTGTCCTAGGAATTAAGCATGTTCTGTCATTTTTACTAGCAATAGAAGAGAACATGTGAATGCTGCAGTCCTTTTTGTATTAACAATAATGAGATAGAGGTATCTAGGAGAAGAGTATGTAGTATAGTGGGGTGCTTGGGTCAGGAAAACCTTAATTCACTTAATGCCTATGTGATCTCAGACAAGTAATTCAATGTCCATAGGCCTCAGGCAACTCCCTAGGATTTATCGCTTAAGATTAGCTACACTGGACACTTAGAACATCCATATTCAGACTTCCTTGAGATCATAGACTCATATATCTAGAGCTAAAAGCCACCTCAAGGCCTTCTAATCAGAGAGACAGTGAATAGGGCACTGGACTTGGAGTCAGGAAGACCTGAGTTCAAATTCAAATTTTGCCTCAAACAGATACTTAGTAGAGAGAGGAAAATAAGAAGAGGAGGGGAATGGCGCAGAAAGATGGGAAAGGAAGGAGGCACGGAGAAGGAAGGATCAAGGAAAAATACAGAAAGCCAAAGGGCGGGGGAACCTGGTGTAACAGTGATGCTGCATCATACTGAGCTTTGGTTGGTGTAATTGCCATAAAAACAAATATCACATTAAAGAAAAGAATCTATCTTCACATCAGTAAAACTGTGACATGTCAACTGAAGATTTCCAAACACTCCCTTGTGAGTGAAGAAAAATACATATAAGTTACCCATTCTTATAACTGGTTCTATGATTTCCTGGGGAGTAGCATAAGGACTGAATCTATGATCTCACTGATATAGGGAACTCCCAGGTGAAGAAACTTCCTCTACCAATGCAGATCAGCACTTTCTCTGCAACTCAGAGAGTTCCCTAAACATTAGAGGAGAAAAGTGACTTGCCCAAGTGTCATGTAGACAGCGTATATTAGGAGAGGGCTTAAACTTGTACTTGGCTTTAAGGAGAATTCTCTATCCACCTTACCTTATTGTCTCTCTGTAGTTTCCTGAGAATGTGAAACTCTGTGAATTTTGGCAACCTGTAATAGTGACTGGAGTCACTTGGAGATAGGGACTGTTTTCAAGTCGTGCCTGTGAAATTGTTGTTTGACATAAGTCGCAAAGTCGGTGCTGACTGACATTGACAGAGGGAAGTCTCCTTACCTGGAAGTTCTACGTACTGCTGAAGACATAGGTCTAAGACACAGGCTTAGCCCTACCATCAGATGATGCAGGACGTTTCCAAACAGAAGACTGGATTAGAAGTCACTGACTATTGACTCCCTTGGAATATGTAATTCCCCAAGGAATGTCTTAGAGGTCTCTCAAGGCATCTCCTTGACCAATTATTGTTTTTTTCTTCAGGAATGGAAGAGAGCATTGGCTGCACTGGCCTCCTGGGAATATTTGATCTCAAATAGCAGATTTGTATAGAGATTCTCCTGTATGTGTTTATCACACTGAAAAATGAAAACTTCTAAAGATTTTAAAATGGACTAAAATATTAAATTTTCCAAATATTTCCCAAACTACATACTTGTTCATCCAGGAAAGCTGCCTTATGATGTCACTAACTAAAGTGACCTTTCTTTATAGATTCTCCCTTCAGAAGACCCCTTTCCACTACCCTGTCTTTTGGCTATTAAAGCGCCTGAGACAAACCCACTGATTCAAGAATCACAGCTGATAGATTAAGAACTGAAAAAGACCTTAGAGGTTAATCTCTCCCTCATTTTACAGGTGAGGAAATTAAGGTCTAAAGGGCATAATGACTTACCCAAGGTCACACAGGTGGAAAGTAGAAGAACACGGATTTGTCCTTAGATCTTGTTCCAAATCCAGCACTCTTTATATTGAACCTTGTTTCTACTAGGAAAGTTAATAATTAGCTTTTAAAGGTTTGCCGTTGTTAAAGTTTGTGCTGAGTTGAAAAAATTATTTTTATTATTGTAACGTGTTTCAGAACTACTCAATTTGGACCAGTCTACAAAATAATAGGGAATAAAGCCAAGGTAATATTTCATATTCTCAAGGTTACTTCTGTTACTACCTTATCTTTATTGCCATTAATTCTGAGTCCAGTGAAAGGGGTTTTCAGAATTTATTTTACATTTATGTTTAATGTCATACATTTATTACATTATTATTTTATATGCCCTTTTCCCCATTCCCTTCTTTATGTCTTGCACCTTCTTATCCCGGACATAAGTAGGATTTCTACTTTTTTGGTCGATTTCTTATTCATTCTTTGCTGTTGAGTTATCAGACTGTTGTGTTTTTAAGGTGAGTAGGACTCGAAGGTTGTCTCTAAATTCTTGAGTTGTGTGTTTGTTCTTTGTCATTGAAGAGGACCATGACCTCAGGGAAATGATGACATGATTTGCAGTTGACTTTGAATTGAGTGAGGGAGGGCTGTACAAGGTCACCAGCCTCACTTTCTCCTCCAGAGCCATCTGGGTCCAGTGGCCTAATATTCACCAGGATGATTAGAGATGGCCCAGGATTCATTTGGAGACCGTGGCCCTTCCAGGCTAAGGTGTCTTTTCATGTTCTCACTTTGAGTGAGGTAATACCCATTCAATTAATAGGCCTCTTTAAGAAGTTAATCAAGGGATGGCCACTTTAATCAAAAACTCAAAAAAAATTCCATAGTTACATTATGAGGCAAGGCTTAGACACACAAATGTCGGTGTCCTTCTCACAGACTGTTGTGTCATAGTTCGACTGTCATAGAATCTGTTGAAGTGTATCATGAGGGAATGGTGGGAAAATCTGCTGGTGTGACTAAATTTATTCCTGTGCTCCTGAGACCGCCCCTACTGACAAAACTCCGTTAGTTTCAGTAATTGCTGGCCTCCACTGTTGTGCCTTCTCTCCTCCCTTTCTCCCCTCTCTGGCCTCTTTTTTGTTAGAATGCAACAAGGTAAGACAGGTGGTAGAGAAAGCAAGGGAGAGAAGGGACTAGGGAAGGGAGGAGACAGGAGGAGAACACTGACCACTCATCTCCAAGCAATGTCTTGGAGGTCACTCAAGGTATCTCCTTGACCAATTATTGGTTTTTCTTCAGGTATGGAAGAGAGCATTGTCCCCACTGGCCTCCTGGGAACATTTGGTTTCAAATAGCAGATTTGTATAGAGAGTCTCCTATATGTGTTTATCACACTGAAAAAAATTAAAACTTCTGAAGATTTAAAATGGACTAAAATATTAATGATTAGGTAATTTCGCTTAGCCAATAATATTTAGTGAATTCTGGTCAGAGTCAACACATATGAGTCATAATCCAAATTGTTGTTCAGTCACATCTGATTCTTTGTGACCCCATTTGGGGTTTTCTTGGCAAAGATCCTGGAGTAGTTTGCTATTTCCTTCTCCATTTCATTTTACAGATGAGGAAACTGAGACAAACGGGGTTAAATGACTTGTCCAGGGTCACGCAACTAGTAAGTGTCTATGGAATAATTTGAACTCACGAAGATGACTCTTCTTGACTCCAGGCTTGGCACTTTATCCACTGCACCACCTAGCTGCCCATGTAATCAGAGATCTACCTTTAGCTCGGTGTTGGACCTGGCAAAGGTTCTCTTTGTCTTTCTGTAAAATCAGGGGATTGCACTAGTGATACCTAAAGCCTCCTCTGGAATTTTCTGATTTTAATGTATTTATAGCCCTGTGCGTAGGTGCTGGTGGGAGCTCTAAAAAAGCATAATAATATTATCTGCCCCCCAAAAGTTTAGTCAATCTAGGTATAGTAGTAATTTTCTGTATTAGTGTTATTATTTGCATTGTTTTTGATATGGCAGTGGGTACGCTCCTTTTAGCTAGTAATAGGATCAATGTCATCATAGTCTGATAATTCAATAATTGACTACTACTATTTATGGGGAAATGAGACACAAAAAGGGTAAGTTTCATATAATGGGTTAAGTATTAGAATACATAGAATATATATTTTAGATGGAATAGATAGAACATATAGAATATTAATTGGTTAGCAAGTATTAATTGAATGATAACATAGTGGTGTGTGAATTACTTGGGATAAGCAGTAATTTGGCATGATTTCCTTTTGTTAAAGTATTAGTTCCTGTGTGTTTGGTTCTATTGAAACTAGGTTGACTTAGAATACCTGACACAGGAGTGAGCTGGTTTTCCAACTTTTAGCTTGTTCTCTGTCAGTTGAAAGCTGGATTTCATGCCATCCATGGGTGTTGTATTGCTCATTTTTGTTGTGCTTTTAATTCTATGGTTTTTGAGAATGATGTGGCTCCAAGGAAAATTGCAAAAGTTATAGCTTTTAAAGAGCAGATTTTATTGACTGACAGAGTCAATAGTGCTGTTCTTTGGGGAAGTCAGTATTTCAACTATCATTCAAGCCCACAGTGAAACGGGAATGATCACATGGAAGGGCAAAGGAAAGTGTGGTCAAAAATGAAAAATGACTTCAAGAACTGACAAACTGTTGGTACAGAACAGCCTATTAAATCCTCCAGAAACAAGCAAAGATCTTTATAAGCACCTGGGAGTCATTGTTCTTGCTACTTCCCCAATATGGTATGGGCTTCTTGAAGTTGGAAGAACAGTGAGAAGATTAATTTAAAAACATCTTTGAAGGAAAAAAATGCTTGAGATGGGCAAGATAGTGCACAGCTTGGAGTACTGAGGATTGGAAAAAGGTAATTTTTACTGATGAAACTAGTTTTTCTTTATTAAAGGCTATGCAAAAACCATTGTCAGAAACCCAGGTGAGGCTGTAAGATCTGGATGTCTTTATCAGAAGGTAAAGCATCCATTAAAAATAGTTTGGGGGAGTTTTTACTTCAATTGGGCATAGATATCCTGACACCATTGAAAGTGTAATGAACTCTGATAAATATATTGATATTCTGAAAACTAAAATTATGCCAGACATAGAGAAATTCCCAAAAGGAGATGTAATTCGGCAACATGACCTTACGCTATACCTCATGTGATAAAAACCATAAGAAATTTATTCAAGAAATGGAGATAAATGTGCTTCAGTGACCTGGGAACTCAGCTGATTTCAATCTCATTGAAATCGTATGAGCTACGATATAGGCTAGACTTGGAAAAATGAGCCGTTTGTCAAAGAAAGGTTTAATATTTAATATGATAAAAATGTGGTTTCATGACAAAGGATTTAAAAATATGTGTCAAAATCTGCGGAACTTATGCTAAACCATGTAAAACAAGTGACTATAGCAAAAGCAAGACATACTAATCATGGAAAGTTTTTTAAAGATGTAGAAGGTTCTAAGGTTTACTATAAAAATCAACACATTTAATTATTTTGTTCCAAGAAATTCATACAACACTCTATGTGCTCGTTGGGATAGAAGAGTACAAAAACATGATCTTTGCCCACAAAGAGCTAATAGTCTACTACATAACATTAAATAATTAAAGTTGTAGTGTGTAATTTTGCAACCTTGTTACAGACTGAATAGCAATTGGAATATAGAAGGAGAACATGTGGAAAGGATTGTTGGAAATTGCTAAACTGGATTTAAGGAAAGCTTTTCAAACATGCTGAATACTTAGAGCTACTTCAATGTATTCAGCTGCTAGGAAACTATAAAAGATGAAGTAATATAGACTAAATTTGGTCAAGATGAATAGGATAAGAATTCCTGAAAATTCAGTAAGAATGGGAATGATAGTGAATTCCAAGAAAAGGGTTTAGCAGTCATTAGTCACAGATGTGTCCTGAATTTGGAAAATTCTACAACTTCAATAGATAGAATGTTAATAGCAAAAGGAACATAGGATCCAAAAACAAAGGAATAACATGTTCAGTGGACACAGAATGATAGGAAACCGCACTAAACCTAACCATTTCACAACTTTGAGTGGAAGCAATAGAGGACAAAATGGTTCTAATTTATGTAATGTTTACCTGTTCATATCTTATGTCCCGCTTTTAGATTGTAAGCTTCTTGAAAGCTGTGACTTTTTTATCATTGTTTTCCTCAGGACCTAATAGGCTGTGATATATCTCGTAGGTATTAATGGAATTGAAGCAGCTAGTTTTCTCAGTGGATAAAATGCTGTGCTGGAGTTTGGAAGACCTGAGTTCACATTGTCACCTCAGACATTTACTAGCTGTGTGACTCTGGGCAAGTCACTTAACTCCTGTTCACCTTAATCCACTGGAGAAGGAAATGACAGACCACTTCAGTATCTTTGCCATGAAAACCCAATGGGCAGTGTCGGCGTGCTGTGGTTCATGGTGTCTTGAAGAGTTAGGCATGACTGAACAACAATTGGTGGAATTGAAATAAATTACAAAGTTCATAATAGGTTTAGAGCAGAAAGGAACTTTTAAGATCTGGGCAACCCCCCTCATTTTACATATGAGTAAACTGAAGTTAGTTGAAGAATATGACTTGCCTAAAGTTACAAAGGTTGTAGAAAGTAGAACCAGTACCTGAACCCAAATTCTCCAACTTCTAATCAATCACTCTTTCAACCATAGCATTTTCAGAAACATGAAGTAGACTTGAGTCTTTCACACTGGAGCACAGTGAATTTATGTGGAGGACTTTTAGAGATTAAACTCAAGCATGAATAGCAAAATCCTATACCTATGTAAACATGTGTGCTTATAAATTAATGGTTTTATATACATACATGTATTACATATATACATATTTATATGAAAATAGGATGAATTATGGAAATTAAGGGGAATAGTGTAACAATTATAGGTTCACCAGTGTGTTTAGTATTTTGGTTAAATTGAAAGAGTACATAATATGTGTCACAGGATAGTTGAAGTAAGTGTACGTAAAATAGAGTTAAAGAGGCATTTCAAGACAGAGAGATCAAGTCATACAAATCATAAGATTCAGTAGAATAGGACTCATATATAATTCTTGCAGCAACATAATGGACATCTGTTAGGTCTACCATAGAAGAGGTCAGTGCATTGGGTAAGAGATTCAATTAGTTGATCCCTAAGGTCCTTTCCAACTCTTAAGATACTACAAAAAGTATAGGACTTCAATTTTATGTTAATTTCAGAATCTCCAACATGTACTTCAGTGATGGGTTGTAATCATTATAATTTAGGTTATAGAATAATTACTATAAAGGGAAGTTTTGGTAAGAGTGTACCTTTAAGTGGGAAGAGTCAAGCAGGCTTCCAAAGAAGTAAGACAAGCCCCAGTTGCTACAACAAAGACTGTGCTTTGTTGTATAGAGTTGTGGTCATAAAATAAACTTGTTACTTTAAAAATGTATGGTGACTGGAGTGAGTACAAGGGAAACAACATAGCATGTGGTAATAACATCCCCACAGAATATGTTTTGCATTTAGTCAGCAAAGATACACTCCATTTGATAAAAACAAAGAATTTTTTTTAAAAAAATCTGCTTTCTTTGGTGATCCTTTTTGAGCATTTCCGCTTTCCAGTAATCATAGCTTTGATGAAACAAAAAAAGGGATGCATCTTTCAATGAACCATACGCTGCAGGGCAGTTGTTACAGCTGATGTGGATGGCCCTTAGAACCACTGGTACCACGGCCATTCTGGATGCTTTCTTCAGAAAAGGGCCCTGATTGCTCTTTATTTTTGCCCATGTTGTTTTACTCCACTCTGTAATTTTAAATCCACCAGAAAGAGTGCCAGCTGGATACTAGTTTAAATACTTTCCTTTCTCTTTGTTGGAAACAGAATTGTTCAGCCTATTAGTCCATTTGTTGTTAAAGGTATGTAAGATGTTTTTTGTCAGTGTCTTCATCCTCTTTGCAGCACTTGGGGGATGAGAAGTATATAATCAATTTAAGATGAGGACAAAATGCCTCTATTTTCCTGGGACTGACTTGGACAATCTTCACAAGGAAGTGGTAGGATCTTTGTGCTCTGCTCTGGTTGGGTCATCTCTGAAGTATTGCATTCAGTGGGTGCCTCAATTTAGGAAGTATTGCATTCAGTGGGTGCCTCAATTTAGGAAGTATTACATTCAGTGGGTGCCCCCATTTAGGAAGTGTTGTATTCAATGGGTGCCCCATTTAGGAATTTTGCATTCAGTGGGTGCCCCCATTTAGGAAGTATTGTATTCAGTGGGTGCCCCCATTTAGAAAGAACATTAGTAAACTGGAGAGCTTCCAGTGCAGGACCAACAGAATAGCAAAGGGCTTTGCTTATGGAACCATTTGAGGAAATAGGGTGTGTTTATCCAGAAGGAGAAAAGACTCAATGGGAATATGGTAAGTTCTGTTCAGGTATTTAAAGGGAGCTAGAAGACTAACTAGATTTCTTCTGTGTGGGCCTCATTGGGTAGAACCAGGGGTAGTGAGATCTGAAGGAGAATTTGGGGGGATTTGGTGGAAGAAGTATCTGAGTTGGAAATTAAAGGATGGCTGAATTAAACTGCTAAATAATAGGAGTAAGGGCATTCTAGACACAGAGAATGGTGTGGACAAAGCCATGGAGGCAGGAAAGTACAGAGCAGATTTATTTGAATTCAGGAGTGACCCAACTAGACCTTTGTATAAGAAAGACTATCCCCAGAGCCTTATGAAAGATTAGAGGAGAGACAGAATGGAGATGGCAAAGACCTGTTAGGAGCCTATACTTTTCATCATAGATTCTGACTTCCATCTCCTTTGTTAGTTGAAAGGGGCCAGTTTTTTTGTTCACACGTATGGAATTAACTCTCAAGTGCATTCATACATATTATGCACACCTGTATAATATTGTCATTATACTGGAAGTATTTTTTGTTGACAATGTAAATTTGGGGTGGGGGAGTAGGAAAGAGGCAAAAGTAAATAGAGTGGATTAGGAAAAGGAAGGTAGGCAGGAATATGACAAGAGACAATGCTAAAGCTTAAAATAATTATTAATTCATCCTGCCCATTTGAACATACATTTTGTTTCATAATTGTCAAGCTGATTGCCAGGCTGGCCTCCTTTTTTCCTCCTCCTCCCTCCCTTCCTCTCCACATTTAGGTGTACTTAAAAATTCTCTAAATGACTTAAGAGTTAGAAGCTCCTACAGGGAGAGCTGGAAGGTACCTTAGCAATCATTGATTCCATCTACCTGATTTGGTGGAGAGAAAGGAGAGTCATTGAAGGGAAGTGATTTTCTTAAGTTTGCACAAGTAATAAGCAGTAGATCCATCATTGGATTTGAACAGATGCTCATCCTTTAAGAGACTCTTCCAGTTTGGAAGAATCCACCCAGTTTCTAGTTTGCATCTCACCTATATTTTGAGAACTTTTTTTCATTTACATAATTTTTCTGTTTTTTTAAGAGATATCCTGTTATAGAATAAGTCCTGAAAGTAATGGGATTATCTATCTAGTTAAAACCCCTATATTGTATACATCTCTATGGACTGGTCTTCAAAGTAGAACAAGTAGAAATATATAAAAGGATTATTGAAGGAAATGAAATCATCATTTATTAAGCACCTGCCATGTTCCTGACATTGTACTGAGCACTCTACAAATATTATTGCATTTGATCCTTAGAATAATCATGGGAGGAAGATGGTATTATTGTCCTCATTTTATAGGTGAGGAAGTTGATTCAGATAGCAGTCAAGTGACTTGCCCAGGGTCACACAGCTACGTGTCTGCAGTGCCACCTAGATGCCTCTATTGATACACCTGAGCCACTGAGCAAGTTGGTAGCACAGTCAGAACTTGAACCCAGGTTTCTTGACTCCTAAATCTTCTCTCATACATACATGAGCAGCATGAGAGTGGTGTGGTGGATATAGAGCTGGGCTTGGCATCAGAAAGATCTTGTTTTAAATTTCACTTAGAAGCCTTATATTTATATCCTGTATGATCCTGGACAAGTCAGTTACCCATTTTGATTCTCAATTTTCCCATCACTAAGACGGATGATGCTAGCTGAAAAAATTTAGAACTTGGACTGGGTATACTCTTTTTGTCCCTTGTCATTCAGTTTAAAAAAAACAATCCTTTTCCTACTCTTCCTGATATTTTCATTAACCTGTTTGAATGTTGGGTATTTAAAGTTTTATGCATTAAACTCTGATCTTAAGATCTCTGGAGATTAAAACAAGTGAGGAAAAAATGCTTCTGGCAGAAAAACTGAGCTATTTTTTTTGACAGACAGTACTCCTCATGCCCTGTGCAGGATTAGCAGAATGGAGGTAGAGGTGGGACGTGAATGCTTTTTCTTGGTATTTTCAGTTAAAGACTGGCAAGCAACTGGTTGTCAGATCCCCAGTGCTGGTACTGATGCATGGCACCAGGGATTTGGGTTCTAACAGTGACCATAGCTACAAACACAAGACAGTCCTGTGCCCCCACCCTGGCTAGAATGTCCTGGAGGAGTGGCAAAAGTAGCATAAGAAGGGGAACATCTGGGGTTAAGGTTGTTGGCAGTGACAGCTACCACACCTCTCTCCCAACATAGTTTTGGGAGTGAGTGGGCTTAGTCATTACCCCTGATGCTCAGTATATCTTAAGAAGCTTCACATTATTTCATGTATGCAATAAGAGGCTGTCTTGTGCTAGACATTATAATAAGCATAGCACTGGCTTGCAAAGAAAAAAAATTCTAATTCTAGTATTTGCCAATAAGCTCTTTTAATTTTATTTTCAGAGTCATTGTCCAGATAAGTAGTTGGTTCTTAGGGTATACCACATGTTCCATGGAAAGCTTTCCACAAACGACTGTACCATATAATTGCCTTTATGGCCCCTTAATTATATACATCATGGTCAAGAGTAGTTTGATTCCGTATCACATTTTGGACACAGGGCCTTCACAATGGAAAAGAAATCATGGACCTAGTCATAAAATCATAGAATTATTTTAGAGTTTGAAAGGCCCTTAGTCAAGTTACAGTGACACGTTGTACACTGGGAAAGAACAGAGATAGAAGGGAAAAAAGCAAGTTATTCTGGGCCAAGATTTCTGGATCCTTTCTATGAGATAAATAAAGCAAGAGAAGAAGACTCAAAATCACTGGTTTTAGGACAATTTTCTCTCTGTCAAGCGTGAAGAAGAATGTCCTGATGCTTTTCATAAATCACAAGTTCTTTGTCCGTGAACTGGTACTACCCAGGAAACTATGCCCCTCGGGCCATACTGAGTGACCTCTTAGCCTGGTGTCGCGTAACTATGTTTGTTGTAGATGTGAGATGATGGATTCAAATATTGACACATAGTAGGTGCTTAATAAATGCTTATTGATTGATTGATTAATCTTAGGAAATAAGAAGGTGGGGACAGGAGAACAGAAAGGAGGCTAGGGAATATTTATGTCCTAAAGAAACTGTTCCCAGTTAGCAGTGCTTCTTTTTCTGGAATTTTTCATTTTCTTTTTGTAAAATAAAGTTAATACTTGCAGATGAATAGCACAGATATGCTCTACTCTAAGAAAAATCTGACTTGGGAAAACATAATAAAACAAATCATCTAAATTATTCCTAATATTACAAAATTTTTATTCCTTCTACAGAAGGAATTTTTTAAGACTTAAAGAAAGACTTAAAGTTTAAGTAGTTCCTATAAATAATGATTTCCCCTAGTACATTTAAAACATGATTCACTTTATAGAAATTTCTCACATAGCTTTTCTGCCAGGAGTATTTTTATAGGAATATAGCTAATGTCTAATGTGAGGCACCCTCATATTAAGTGTGCTGAGTTCCAAGATAAAGCTTGTTGTGGATATAAAGGATATATTACTGCATTGAATATAATGAAAACAGAATAAATTAAACACTAAAGACAATCAGAATTGGGTTATATATATTTATATAATATGCACACACTCATATATAGATACATACATACTTTCTCTTATAGAGAAAGTAAATTATACCCTTTAGATCAGAGAAAGGAAGGTCTTCCCTCTGTCTCTCACTCCCTCCCCACTTCATGAGGATGGAGCTACTGAAAATTTGTCCTTTTTACTAATCCCTAGACTAGAATGTTTTCCTGAAGGTCCCCCTGATCCCACTTCTCTCCTCAACTTCTTCATGCTGTTGTTGAGGGTCCCATCATCCTTCAAGTCTTCCAAGTTTGTAAACTTGGCAGTATTCTCATCCCTCAGTTTACCTCCTCCCACATATCCAGTCAGTTTCTAGGTCTGGCCATTTCTACCTTTACATTTTTTGTATCTGACTCCTCTCTATTCACACAGCCACTACCTTAGCTTAGGTCATCACCTTTTGCCCAGATGATTGTAATGATTTCGTAGTAGGTCTCAGATCCACCTCAAATCTTTCTGTACTCAGGTCTTTCTTTCACAAAGTTGCCAAACCAATTTTCCTTAAATGAACATCTAACCGTGTTACTTCATTTCTGAAACATCAATGGTTCAATATTGTCTCTAGATTAAAATATGAACTTCTTTGTTTGGCTTTTAAAGAGTCTTTTACAACCTAACCTGACCCCCAAACTATCTTTTGAGCCTCATTCTCCCTTCTGTCCTTCCAGTAACTCTATGGAACAACCAGACTGGCTTTATCTCTGGTCCTCACACATGACACTTCATCTCCTATCACATTATTTTCACATTTGCATTGGCCACCCCAGACCTAGGATGCAGTCTTGCCTTACTTTCTCTTACTTTCCTGAAGAGTTAGCTCAAGCATCATGAGGTCTTTTATGAGCCTCCTGTTAGTTTTCTAGATTGAATTTATTTTGTGTTTAATTTGTTTTGTTTTTAAAAATTAATTTTTAGTTTTCAACATTCGCTTCTGTAAGATTTTGAGTGCTAAAATTTTTCCTCTTCCCTCTCCTCTCCCCTCCCAAGATGCCATGCAATCTGATGTAGGCTCTCTATACATACATTCATAGTAAACATATGTTCACATTAGTCATGTTGTAAAGAAGAATTAGAACCAATGGGAGGAACCATGAGAAAGAAGAAACAAAAAAAGAGTGAGCAAATAGTATGCTTCAACCTGCATTTAGACTCCACAGTTCTTTTTCTGGATATGGATATCATTTTCTATCATGAATCTTTTGGAGTTGTCTTGGATACTTGCATTGCTGAGAAGAGTTAAGTATCAAAGTTGGTCATCGCACAGTGTTACTGTTACTATGTACAATGGTCTCCTAGTTCTGCTCGCTTCCCTCAGCATCAGTTCACGTAAGTCTGGGTTTTTCTGAAGTCTGTCTGCTCATCTTTTCTTATGGAACAATAGTATTCCGTTACATTCATATACCACAACTTGTTCAGCCATTCACCAATTGATTGGCATCCCCTCAATTTCCAGTTCTTTGCCAAAACAAAAAGAGCTGCTATAAGTATTTTTGTACATGTGGGTCCTTCTCCCATTTTTCTGATCTCTTTGGGATATAGACCTAGAAGTGGTATTGCTGGATCAATTTTGTTTTTATTTTGAATAAACTTCTATTATTCTGTTTCTCCTAACAGAATATAAGCTTGTGGAGAAAAGAAATCATTTCATTTTTGTCCTTGTGTCCTTAGTACCTGGCACACAGTGTAGTTTTAATAGGTACTTGTTGATTAATTGATTTTCTAGCAAACTTGTCTAATCTAGAAGTCCCATAAATAGGGAAAGCTCCTGTATACTGTAGCATACCATACAGATAAAAAGAAAGTGGGAGAAGGCTGTGGAAGCCTATGTCCATGTTTATTTTTTTCTTCCCCTCTTTCTCTCCCATCTCAGCAGAATGTGGGAACTAGATGGGTAGTGAAACTGGGCTGATTTGGAAAGCCTGGACTAAACTAGTCTAGACTAAGGATACTAGATTGAATTAGGGGAGGCTGAACTTTTTAGCCTTCCAAATTAATTCTGATACATCAATCCAGGTATTGATCATCTAGGACAGTGCCATGATGGTTGTCATCAAAATCTTAGGAAAAGATGTAACATATGTGAAGTTTGGAACCCCAGATACAGAGATCACCAAAATTATCTTCAAGTTTTTTAGGAGACCAGAACACACAAGACCTTTATCCAAAAGAGGAGAGATCAGGCTCCCTTTTTCCAGTCACCTCTAACTCCATTCTTATCATGTCAGTCAGGAAAAGATATTAATTAAGGTTAAACAAACATCTGGCAGCCTCCAAAAGAACTACTGTGGCAACTAGGTTCAGAGGACTTGCATCAACAAACCTTGGGGAGAGAAATTCAATCAGAAAGTTCCTTCTAGTTGTGAAAATATCAACAGACAGAGAACTCTCATGTACCTGGAACATAGGAATCTTTGACTAGATAACATGAAAGATTAGGAGGACATTTGGTACGCCATGAGGTGCACAGGGTATCAGACAGTCCAAGTCGATGGATGTGAAATTTCTCAGTTTCTGATAGGAAGCCATATGCTTCCACTTTACATTCCACACCTTCTGGGATAGAGTTTCCTTGTCATGGATGTCCTCTTCTCTCAGCAATGAAGGAGAAATGTGATGTTACTTTTCTTTGACTTTTGAGAACATCCAAGAAACTATGGAAAGATGAGAACAAACGTCTGAGGATAGTTTAGCCCCCCTACATCTATGACTTCTCATGGTAATTGTATTATGTGGAAATGGTCTCATTGTTTACTTGATACTCTGTCAACTGTATCCTAAACTTTAATTGTCAGTTAAACTCAAGTATTTATTAAATGCTTTCTGTATATATATATAATACTCTGTTGGACACTGAGGGAAAATAAATTAAATGAGACATGATTCCTATTTTCGTGGAGCTTTGTTCCTGTTCTTACGATCTCTCAGGGAGACTAGAAAGGTTTGTTTTTTGGAGGGGGGAAACAGAATAAATTTCTAAAGTTCAAGTGTCCTAAAAGGTAAAATTTATACCAGAATCAAGAACCAAAATAAATAAACAAATAAATCATTCAGGAATAATTATTTTAATCACTGGCCTCTCTGGTTGCTCTCCAAATAATTTAATCAACAGATATTATTGATCATCCACCATCTATCCGTTAGCCCTATGCCAAATGTTAGTAGATGCAAAAGTAGGAAAAAATAGTATCTTCTCTTATATAACTTACTATATACCTTGGGAGACAAATGTAACACACATTAAACTATTTGAGGACAACATAAAACCCCCAAAGTGTTAAATGGTCATCACAACATGTAAATATTAGGAACCCTCCCTTAAGAAATTTAATTGTTAAGGGTTTGGAGAGCAGTTATATCTGTGTGCCTCAACTTCTTAACTTTAAGTCCTATGACCTCTGACACTAGTATGCCTTAGAGAATCACAAGGACGGCCTTAGAAAGTATTAAAAGATGTAGTTCATTGGATTATACATTTAGAACTGGAGGGATCCTTAAAAAGGACCTTCTTATTGTCTGACCTTCCTCATTTTACTTGATTTGCAGCCCTGGGTCTAATGGTTTTGTGAAGAGAGCTTCCATTTTATCTGCTGTGGCCCAGGCCGACATTACAGGTCCTGTCTATCTCCTCACCATGTACCCTCCTTCTGTCCACCTCCCTTCATTTCCAGCACCATTTTATGTGTTCTCTACCTCTAATAGGAAGTAAGCTGCTTGAGGGCAGGGTCTGTCTTGTTTGCTTGTATTTATATCATTGGTGCTCGGCACAGTGACTAGCATGTGATAAGTAGCATGTAGATAAAATGCTTTATCTATTTACAGAGTAGGAAATTTAGGCCCAGAGATATTAACTGATTTGCTCATGTCATACAAAGAATGAATTCCAGTAGAGCCAGATTTCAAACCCAGGTCCTCTGACTCTCAATCCAGCCTTTGCTCCACTATACCTTGGGGGAGAATGTCATTCCCCACCTCCTCAATAAACTGAAAAACTGTAGTTTGCCAAAGATTTATACCTTTTCTGTCTCTCCCATTTCCCAGGCAAATGTTTTCTCAAGTAGGACCAGCTGAGGTCCCTTCTTAATACCACTCCCCCCACACACATACCTCTTTCTCTGATTTTGGCAGATCTCCAGCCTTGATGTGCTACTATGCCAGATGTCCGGGAACTCTATTTAAAATGAATCATTCTTGGTGAGACCAATTCTTGACCCATTGGTACGTCCAGGTCACGTGAATAGCATGGGCTGTGGTTAAGACTGGCTCTGCTGACCACTAAGGCCCTGACATATCCAGCTGACTTTAGGATTGATAATATGACCTTGGGAATTGGTTTTTCTACAGGCCCAATGGTTTTGGATAATCTTGCTTGCCCTGATCCTGCCCAGATATTGTGCTTAATTAGATTTGTACTGTCTGTCATCCATTTAAATGCTAGTACCCTAGCTAGGAATAGAATGCTCTGCTAAATTATCCTTTGGGCTCTCATTCAAGCTCTTTAAACTACCTCCATCAATGCTACCTCCTTCTAACCCAAAGTCATACCTATTTGACAGAATTTGGCAATCTTTTTTGAAGACCATCCTCCCAATCAGAGTCCTAGCATGATGATGATGGGAGTATGGCCATCATTTGGCCATACAAATGGCCTAAAACATTGCTTTTTTCTAAATGATTATTCCTTAGCAGGGGATTCACTCTTCCATCACAGGAGCCTCCAAATCTATGACTCTTCCTCCAATCTGACCTCGACAAACACTACTCTTGCCACATTTATTGAAAAGGTTAAAGAGTGAGTTTTGAAGCCTAATTTATGACTACCCAGGAAGGTCAGTATCTATTCTGCTTCTTCTGGAACCATAAGTGATGAAAATAGGAAGCCTTAGGTAGCAGCAACCCTGCTGAAACTAGGGGTTCCGGTAGAACCACCTCTATCACCTTAATCTTGTATCCTTGTATATCTCAAGTTAAGCAACCACTGAGTTAAGCTATTCATCTAGTACTCATGTTCACTGCATCAGACCCTTGATGGTTAGTGTGGGACAAGCAGCCTCTGTGATTTTCTGGTGTTATTATCTGGATCCTGTGACTATAGTGATCTCTTCCATATCGTGGAGGTTAGGGGTGTGGCATCCCCACGATCTGGAAAATCTGTGTGAAAATTTTTGGCCCTCCCTTCATACCACAGAAAAAGTCTGAATTATTATGGTATTAAAAGATAAAGTATCTTGATATTATGCAATACTTTACATGCGTTTTATATACTTTTGAGTTTATAAACTTTTTCTTTGTTGTCTGCTGGCCTTTGTGTGTTGTCTGCAGCTTCCGCAAAACTTCTCCAAAATACCCATTTAATTTCTTATACTGACCCTTGATATATCAAAACCACAGTGGGGAAAGTTTGGATGTGGAAGGGATAACTGTTTTTCTATAGGTGACATGGCTTAGAGAGTTAAGGGGGACTTGTTGTTTAAGACACGCCTGACACTGACATTATGATGCACAGTCATCTCTACGTAGTCCTTTATACTTTCTGTACTCCAGAATTCAGGCAGCTTGTAGAGAGTGCAGGAACACCCAGGGACAGCCATCCCCAAGATGCACGAAAAAGCATCACCTAGCTCTCCTGTTCTTTCTCTTTCTAATGCAGAGCCCTATCCCTGTAGCATAGGGAGCCAGACAAGACACAAGTCTGAGCATGTAGGCCCTCCCTGCTTTTTATATGCTGCCTACAGGCAGCCACAGGGTGGGAGAGAGGCTGGTCAAGTCATTAGGGATGTTGGCAGGAATTGCTGCCTTCCTGCCCTACAGATCAGCTGCCCTGCCTTTTTAATTGTGGTAACAGACGGAATTTTTTTAATCTGAAACTTTTTTCAAGCTTTCTTTTCTCTTCCAAATTGCCTCCTAGCTTTTACTAGATAGCTCCTGACCGTGAGATTTCTGTCACTCACAGTTTCAGTCACTACCTTGAGGTCCAGGCATTGAATCATGTTTTTTGCAGGGTCTTCAAAATGTTGTAAAGACAACCACAAATTTAGAGTGCCATTGGACCTCATAACAATATCCCCATTGTTCTTGGTTGTATCTGGAAAGGTGAGGTCTTTTCAAAACCCCATTGGCTTAAGGTTTTCCTTCCCTAGTCAGGTGCACTGATGACCTGAGCAAAGGTGCAGTTCAGGTAAGGCCTCAAATGATTAAATGACTCTCTGATCCTTTGTCTAGAGTACTGGTCTTGCATTTGGTAGCAGGAGAATGTCCTTGATGTTAGGAAAGAGGGAATCAGGGTATTCAGGATGATCTGAGACACTTTCTAAAATCAATAATTCCTTAAATGCCAGCTGTCATCCTTATACTGTTTCTCTACAGAGAAAAATGATATCAAAACCATTCCCCAGAAAGGGATGTAGTAACTCAAGCTTAACGATGAGGTTTCCAAATCATAGGACATTTGCCTTCCCCAAAGCCCCTTAGTTCTCTAGGGTTTCCAGAATGATAGGACAGCATAGTTTTCAATTCGAAAACCCTTGTAGCACTGGATATTAGCAACCAGCAAATTTGACCTTAGCAGCTTTAAATCTAAGAATTGATGTTTTTTTCGTCTTTCACAATCTCTTCATTGACTCCCCACACCAACTCTGTGGCTGTGTCTCATGGACATTAAAGTGTCTCCGGCTCAGCCACACCCCTCTTTAATAATCTCAGATGATTTATTAAGGGGTATCTCTTGTTGTACTTGCCCATTTATCCTGGATCCTCATGCATCACAAATTAAATATTGCTTTAACACCACTAAACCCAGCCTATCTCTGTTGCAAGGAAGATTTTTTCCTGGGATAGTTTTTCTTCCTTTTTTCAAGCCTTTCTCTGCATTCAAAGATTTGAAGTCTTGATCTGGAGCGTTTTAAGCATTAGTGTGATACAGTTGACTTGCTTGGGCTGGGAGACAAATGTTAAATTTTTAGCATTTACACCTTGGAAGTCAAGCTACAAATCAGGGGCCTGATTTATTATTTAGTTGATTGTCTAGACTTAAGAAAATAATGCAGAAAATGTTGATGATGAAGATTAAACTTAAAAGTGGGTCCTGGTTGTTAAATGTTTACTAGCATATCCCTGGAACTCACAACACTTATGCATGGGTACACAGTGCTGAGTGTGATGACTGATCCAAACAATTGGCAAGTTTTCCATACTGGCAATAAGTTTATTATGTAGCCTCGTCTGTAGATAGGGAGGCAGCATGGTTTAATGAGGAAAGGTGTAGGGGTGAGAGGCAGGAGACCCAGTTTCTAGTTCTGATTCTGCCGTTAGAATTGTGAGCATGGATAGGCCACTTTACTCTATGCCTGAGGGTCTAAGATTAGGACAGTGAAGGGGCTTGAAATCATATTATGCAAAGACCCAATTGAAGGAAAGAAAAGATGTTTAGCTTGGAAAAGAGAAGGCTTCAGTGCGACATGAGCTTGTATTCAAGCATTTGAAAGATTGTTGTGTTGGAAGAAGGATTAGATTTGTCTTCCTTGCCCCCAAAAGCTATAACAAGAAGCAATGGATGGAAATTTCAGGGAGTGCAGATTTTAGCTCAGCTTAAGAAAATCCCTCTTGATAATTAAAGCTGTCCAAAAAGATAATGGTAAGTTCTCCATTATTAGGGGTATTCAGGTGAAGCCTGAATGAATACTTTCAGGGGATGTTATAGACAAGATTCATTCTTGGAATGGGTGTTCAATTAGATGACCTCTGGAGTCTCTAACGAGTCTGTGTTTCTGAGCTTCTGATAGCTGCCTTATTTAATCCCAGCAAAGAGACATAAAGGGAACTGTTCTGCCCCTCTGCTTTCCTATCCGTATCCAGTCTCTTGAAGAATGGGAGGTAAAAGGATTTGGCTTCTGCACACTTCAGCCCCCTTCCTCCTCAAATTTGAATCACTTACATTAGGGATTTGTGTTTTTCCATTGCATCCATTTCCTGGAGATTTAGATCTTACCTTCCCTAGTCTGTGGTCAACATATCTAAAGTGAATGAATCAAAGAATGAATGAAATAATAAACAAACAAAACAAACAATGTCCAGACTCATTTAATAGTTGTCATCTCTGTAGATAGGGGTGTGCTGGTTAATGTTTAACAACCAGCCCTCATTTTTTCTCCATTGATTTCTTAGGTCTAGACTCCAGACAATCAATAAAATAGTAAATTAAGCCCTGATTCATTCTGTTTGCCAATTTCTGGGGTGTAAATGCTCCCGCTCAAAATTTAACAATCATTCCAGCTAGCTTCAGCATAGCACTGTCTTTCGTACTTTGATGCGTATAGTGAAAGTGCTTTCAGCACAGTGATCTTGGGTAGTAGGCAATGCATGAATGTTATTCCTATCTGAGATATGAGGAAGCTGTTTTCTAGTGGTCATACAACTTATGTGTCAGAGTCAAGATCCTAATTTGATTCTCTTGACTCCCAAGTCCCAGGCCCTTTTCGTTATAGCAGAGGTGTCAAAGTCACTTGTAAGTGTGACAGAACCAGATTAAAATGTGTTTGGGAAATGTTTAACAAAATAAATGAAAATAAAATCCAACATAGATAATGTTAATTTGTGGTTTTTTAAGTCAACATACAGCTTGCAGGGATCTCTTTCACTTGACTTTGATATCATAGGTCTACATAGCACACTGGGTATGCCCTGGCAGGCATAGTTTGGCCTATTGTTCCAGCATTGATGATATCTTCTTTTTATTTATTTAGTCATTCATTCATTCATTCACTCACTCATTCATTCATTCATTCATTCATTCATTCATTCATTTATTTATTTATTTTTAGTTTACCACACACGGTTCTACATAATTTTGAGTTCCAGATTTTCTCCCCTCCCTCCCCCCTCCCTCCCCCCTTCCTCCCCAAGACGGCATGGAATCTCATATAACTACCATGTATAACTTCGCATTGAATTAATTTATACACTAGTCAAGTTGTGGAGAAGAATTATGACCAATGGAATGAATCATGAGAAAGAAGAGACAGAGCCCCCCCCCCCCAAAACCCAAAAACAAAAGAGAAGAAAAAAGGCGAGCGTGTAGTGCGCCTCAATCTGTATTCAAACTTCACAGTTTTCTCTCTGGATGAAGATAGCATTCTCCCCTGGAGTTGTCCTTGTACCTTATGTTGCTGAGAAGAGCGAAGAATGTCAGGGTTGGTCCTCATGGAATCCATGTATCTGTGGTTGTGTACAATGTTCTCCTGGCTCTGCTCCGCTCACTCAGCATTATGTCGTGTAGGTTTTTCCAGGTTGTTACGAAGTCTGTATCATCCCCATTTCTTATGGCGCAATAGTATTCCATTACCTTCATATACCACAGCCTGTTCAGCCATTCCCCAATTGATGGGCATCCCTTTGATTTCCAATTCTTGGCTACCACAAAAAGAGCTGCTATAAATATCCTTGTACATATGGGTCCTTTTCCCGCTTGTGTGATTTCTTTGGGATACAACCCTAGAAGTGGTATTGCTGGGTCAAAGGGTATGCCCTTTGGGCATAGTTCCAAATTGCTCTCCAAAAGGGCTGGATCAGCTCACAACTCCACCAGCAATGTAACAATGTTCCAATTTCCCCACATCCTTTCCAGCACTAATCATTTTCCTGTTTTGTTATTTTAGCCAATCTGACAGGAGAGATGTGGTATCTAAGAGTTGTTTTGATTTGCATTTCTCTAATCAGTAGTGATCCAGAGCATTTTTTCATATGCCTATAGATAGCTTTAATTTCTTCCTCTGAAAACTGCCTGTTCATATCCTTTGACCATTTCTCATTTGGGGAGTGGCTTGTATTCCTATATATTTGGCTCAGTTCCCTGTATATTTTAGAAATGAGGCCTTTATCAGAGATACTAGTTGCAAAGATTTTCTCCCAATTTTCTGCTTCCCTCCTGATTTTTGTTGCATTGGCTTTTTTGTACAAAAACATTGCAATTTGACATAATCAAAATTATCCATTTTGCATTTTGTAATGCTCTCTATCTCTTGTTGGGTCATGAATTCTTTACTTTTCCATAAATCTGATAAGTAAACTATTCCTTGCTTTCCCAAATTACTTATAGTATCAGCTTTTACTCCTAAATCATGAACCCATTTTGACTTTATTTTGGTATATGGTGTAAGATATTGGTCTATGCCCAGGTTCTGCCCTACCATTTTCCAATTTTCCCAACAGTTTTTGTGAAATAGTGAATTCTTAGCCCAGAAGCTGGCCTCTTTGGGTTTATCAAAGAGTAGATTGCTAAACTTGTTGATTTCTCCTACTTGTGTACCTATCCTATTCCACTGATCCACACCCCTGTTTCTAGCCACATCAGAGAGATAGTGAGAACCTAGGGCAATGCTTAGGCATACCTGCTACATATGGTTTTATATTTGTACCAATGTGTACACCTGTATTATTGTATATTTCATATTATCTGGCTAATAAAAATTTATAGTGGTTTTCCAAAAGAGGAAAAATAATTTAAAAAACAATTTTTGTCAACTTTTTCCCTTTCAGGTAATATTTTATGGGATTTTGAAGAGATCATGGAGTAGTTTTCCATAGATGAATCTTTTAGCCTTTACCTTGATTAAAGATTGTCCAGAAAGGAAGTGCCTTTATAATAAAAAGGTCTATGTTAAAACAAAACAAAGACTGATCTCTAGTTTTGCCAAGAAGTGTTGGTGGTAGCATAATGAGTAAATGAACTCATTCCCACTGGGCTGCTTGGGACACAGGAAGATGCTTGTGTGTATGGTTTCTAGTTGTGTAAATATAGCTGAGGATGAAGATCCATCGTGTGAAGTTTGTCTGATGAGCAGAGATTAGAGCCAGAAGGGACTGGAGGAGCCATCTGGTGCAACTCCTTCATTTTACAGTTGAGAAAACTGAGGCTGGTTAAATGATTTGCCCTAGGTCACATAAATAGTAAGCACTAGAAGCAGGATTTGAACCTAGGTCCTTTGACTCTAGGCAGCACAGTGGATGGAGTGTGGGTCTGGAGTCAAGAACAGCTGAATTCAAATCCTGCCTCAGATACTAGCTGTGTGACCCTGGGCAAGTCATATAACCCAGCTTGCCTCAGTTTCCTCATCTGTACAATAAGCTGGAGACGAAAATGGCAAAGCGCTCCAGTATCTTTACCAAGAAAACCCCAAATGGGGTCACAGAGAGTCTAACCTGACTTTTACAGCATAACAACAATAACCACCTCTGACTGGAGACCCCTGTCTTCCATCGTACCATGCTGCTTCATTGTCCCCACCCCTCCCTTCCCTTTTCACAGATACAACAGTACAACAGACATGAATTCATTTCTGTATCATTTACCTTGTAAAGTTCCCTCCTCTCTCCCAGCTCCCAGATACCTTCTGCCGTTTAACTGTTCTCTCCCTATATGGAGAAAGGAATCTCGTATGTCATTTATACTTGTTGACTGATTAACTGATTATGCTTCAGCGTACATGAGTTTCCATCAACACACTACCTCAACTAGGCTTTTTTAGCCTTTTATCTCTAATTCAAGGCTTTGTGCGCTGTTTAAAGGAATTTCAAGCATTAAAAAGTGGTTGGGGAGAAAGGGGGTAGAGGGGGAAGGGCTCTGAATCACACTGCACTTAAGACTAACCCTAGAGATAAGCTTGATTCAGTCCACTTTGAGGTGACTGGGGGTGGGGGGGGGTGAGGCATCCAAAAGGATGCTCCCATGCTCTCTACCACCCCGATGGGGAAAATGCCTTCACTTTGACCAAAGGAATCCTGGGACCTGCTATGTTAACGCAAGGGAAATTATATTCCTAAATGTCTATTCTTTTGAATTTAAGACAGGTTGACATGAATAATCTACGGCTCTTTAAAATTGTTGCCAGGGTTGGGAGAGGGGGCATAGAATAGTGGGACAGATTGGAGAAACTGACATGTCTCTTTAAAATCCTTATTCACAGAATAAGATCCCCAGAATCTTCAAAGGGAACTCAGTAGCCATCTGCATCAACAAGAATGCTGTCTGCCATACCCTTGACTGGTCCCTTGAAGCCCTCCTGGGTGGGGGACCCACTGTCTCCTAAGGCAGCTCATTACCTTTTTGAATGACTCACTTTGAGCCAAATTGACCTCTTTGCAATTTCCACGTATTGACCCTAGTTCTGACCCTTAGGGCCAAATAGACCAAATCTCATTTTGTCTTTAAACTCTTTCTTTGAAGACCTCTATCCTATTGCCCTAAATCTTTTCTTCATGATTCCATTCTGTGATTAACACTGTGTCACAATAAATCAGTTTACAATAAACATTGATTTGAACAGTGTGTGATCATCACTAAGTTTGATCATGCTTAGGATATACATATGATATGCATATGAACACATCTGTAAACTATATGTATGATTGTATATATTTGTTTAATGATTGTCTTTTCTAGTCAGGTCTGTTTTGTTGGGGTATGAGGCAGCTGCTGGGTGCAGTGGGTAGAGTGCTGGGTGTGTGGAGTCAGGAAGACTGGAATTCACATCTAGCTTCAAACACTTACTAGCTATGTGACCTCAGGCAAGTCCTTAACCTCTCTTTTCCTCAGTTTCTTCAACTATAAAATGGAGATCGTAATAGGGCCTACCTCCCACGGTCAAGACCAATTGAGATAATATTTGTAAAGGGGTTAGGACAGTGCCTAGCACATTTATATAAGTATTGTTATTATTATTAATGTTATTATCCAGTGCACTTGAGATGGTTTTAGGATGTAAGGTAAAGCGCAGTTCTCCGTCTCCAGCTTAAAATTCCAAAAGGGAGGGAAAGAGGACTGACGCATTTTCTTAAGCATATATGTTAACGTATGTTCACATTGTATCCAAAAATAGCCAGCCTTCAAGATTCTGTGCTCATGGGGGTGAAGAGATAAATGAGGGAGAAAAGCAGTAGTACAGCAGATCCAAAATAAGGGATCATTCTAATAAATACTTTAAATTGGATTTTAGAGTGAATTTTTCTTCTTCAATGTGCCTGACATTCTAGGAATTTACCACACAGATAAAATAATAGCGCTGAAGACTAAGCTCAGGAGAAGCCGGAATGCTGCCCAGATTTCCTCATATGTAGTCCATTTACCCTCCTGTCTGTCCCTCATTCCATGCTGAGGCTAGGGATGGGCAGCACTCCCTCCCAGCCTGTCCTCCTGCTGGATCGGAGCTGCCTGCCCCCTTCCATCCTAAGCTTGCTATCTGTCCAGCTCACAGAGCTTGTCTAAGCACCAGCAAGGGCTTTTTTGTTGAAAAGTCATTTTCCTTGGCTGTGAGCCCAAGCTGAGAGTTGGGATTTCAAACCACTTGCCCTTCTCTTCCAGCTCTTGCTGGGTTATGGACTACATGCAGAGTTATCTAGGGAATGAGACTACTAAGGAAGCAAAAAATTCAACCGAGAAGTTGAAAACACCTCGATGTCCTGGGATTCTGACTCAAGCCCTGCTGGTAGAACCCACCCTTGGCAGCATTTCTGTGCTTTCTATCCTGTCTGCGTGTCCCATGTTGCCAGGTGACTGACTGAAATAGACCTACTTCACTTTGGCATTGCCCCAGGCTCCAATATTACTATACCTTTGTCTTCTTTTTTCTCCTCTGCTCGAAAGTTCCATTCCTTTTGTACTCACTTTAATAAAATCGTTAACACTTATAAGAATTACGGTTCCTTTCATCTGTATTTAAACGGATTCTTGTGGAGGTATCGTCTTAAATCAAAGCAATTGATCTCTATTGGTAGAATTGTTAGGCAGTGTATTTGGGGTTAGGGAGGCTGGATTTTTTTTTTTGATGAGACCTCTTCCATTGCCCCTTCCTCCATCATAGTACATAGGCAACTGCCTCTTCCACCTGTGCCATGCCCTACCCCTAAGTCAATCAGTAAGCATTTATTAAGTGCTTACTATGTAGTAGGCACTGCACTAAGTGCTGGGATACAAAGAAAGTCCCCCCCCCCCCAAATAGTTCTTGCCCTCAAGGAATGCACATTCTAATGGAGGAGATAATATGCAGCCATTTTATTACAGTTATTTAATATTAGATACTTATAAGATATGTACAGGTAAATGGAAGGTAGTCTGAGACAGGAAGGCATTAGTCCCCTGAGATGGACTGAGAATGGCCTCCTCTAGAAAATGGGATTTGGGTTGAGTTCTGAAGGGTGACAGAGAAACTCAAAAGGCAAAGTGGGGGCGGGGCGGAACCAGAGCATTCCAGACATAGGGGACAGCAAAGGGCATGGAGAGAAGGGAGATGGAACTACAAGGAGGCCAGAGTGGCAGCTTGACCAGGAGATAATTAAAAATTGATTTTACATAATTATTGTGCCCTAGGAAGAGGAGTGAAAAACTTTTGGTCATGTAAGTGGTCAGTGACCTCTCTCCACTTCTGCATTTTAACATTGTACTAACCTTATGCCACTCTCCATTTTCCTAGAAATCTACCTAACGATATAAAACTCAAGAAAGTTCTTGATTTTTAATGCTTGACAAATGCATGTTTGTTTATGACATTCCTTGTTGGACATGTGCCAATGTGTACATCTTAAAATGTAAACTCCTTAAGGGGAAGAAGTATATGTTTTTCTTGAACAAGTTTCATATACAGTTACAGAGTCTGTTTATATGGTGAACACTTTAGCGAATGTTTTAGATCATGGTAAGAACCATGATTGCATAGTTGGGGAACATTTATTTTGAGGGATATTTTAAACATAGGTTGTGAAAAGGAAGGGCATTTTCACTTAGAAGAATGACCTAAGCCCAAAGGTCAGGGTCAAAAGAGCAGTGGCAGAGAATTTAGCCAGTGAAATTTCCAGGTTATGTGTAGGGAGAGATAGGGAATTTGGCTGAGATGATGTCAAATCAGTGGGAAAATAGCAATGAAGTCAAAGACAAGAGTTTGGCTTTATTGAAAGGGCAGTCAGGGCTAGGTGTTCTTGTCATCTTTGCTATTGAGGAGGCTGAAGTTAGTAGATCATTTGAGCTCTGGGGTTCTGAGCTTCAGCATGCTGTGACTCTCTGGGGTCTGCACTGTCTGCCACCAATGTGGTGAGCTCCCAAAAGGCTGTTGGGGGTGGTATACCAGGCTTCCTAAGGAGGGGTGAATCAGCCCATGTTGGAAATCGAGCAGGCCGGAGCTCTCTTGTAGATCAGCAGAAGGATTAAGCTTATGAGGGATTGCTGCCCACCCAACTTGGGCAAGATGGGAGACCCTATCTCAGAAGGAAAAAAAAGACATTTGGAATAGGTATGACTGAAGTAAGGGTAATGATGCAGCAAAGACCAGTTGGAATTAGAGAAAACTCAATTATGAAATAATTTGAAGGAACTCTAAATACAGAAGTTAACCCAAAGAGCCCCACCAGGGGGGAAGAGAAATCTTGACTTTATGTCTTACAGAGTCCCGTGAGCCTTAATGGATTAAAAAGCTTTGGGGCTTAGTCCTGCTTTCATTACTAGCTGTATGACCTTGGCCAAATCACTGAACTTCTCTGGGCTCACTTTGCTCATTTATAAAATGAGCTGGACTCAAGGATCTCCAAAGTCTCTTCTCCTTCATGTTCTGTGATTCTTTGATAATTGAGGTCCTTGATATTAATTCATTAATTAAGAAGAAATAAAAAAGGCAAATTGTCCCTGGTTTAAGCAAATAATGAGTGTTTGATTAGCAAACACTCCCTGTTTTCCCTAACTGGAATAAAATGAGAAGGTATTTCCGTTGTGGGCAATTCCCCAGCAACCTAACAAAGGATGTTATCCTACTTATGATAAATTTTTATTTTCCAGTTGAAAAAGAGATGAGAAAATGTTCAATGACTTTTATTGTTTGAAATATTTTATAATTGATTTTTTTAATCCAGCTTTGTGCAAGACCAATTTAACTAAAATATCATCTTTTTTTTGAAGGGGGGAAGACAAGGCAATTGGAGTTAAGTGACTTGCCCAAGGTCACACAGCTAGTGTGTCAAGTGTCTGAGGCTGGATTTGAACTCAGGTCCTCCTGACTCCAGGGCCAGTGCTGTACCACTGTGCTACCTAGCTGCCCCTGAAATATCACTTTTAATAATTGAAATTAAATAACTTCTAAAAATTTACATTTGGCTCCTATATTTGAAAATTGCCTGCTCTCACAGAACCCATTTTTAAGTAAAGGATATCTCTCTAACTGACCTGTCATTTCATGGCTTCTATCTATCAAAGTAAACTATACCCCCTACCACAGCAACTCCCAACCTACTGGACCTCAAGATATGAATGTTATCTCTTTATATCCGTATCATTGCTTGATACATCCAGTCACCTGTCATATTCTCTCCTACTTTCCCTTTCTAGCCCAACCTCCAACTCTTTACTGGCAAGTTTTTTGGCCTCAATCTATCAGTAAGTTTATAGTTTTATGGAATAGGACCAACCCATTCAGAAAGAAGAGGATGTCATTGGGTAGCAGTTATTCTATAATCTTCCATGGAGAGACTGGGTTTGAAGCTAATTAGTTAATTGAGATTGTTGTTGTGTTTGTCCTTCATTTTTGAAGAGGACTATGACATCAGGGAAATGATGACATGACTTGCAGTTGAGTTTGATTTGAATGAGAGAAGGCTGTGTAAGTTCGATAGCCTCACTTTCTCCTCCAGAGCCATCTGGATCCAGTGACCAGATATTCATCATGGTGATTGGAGATGACCCAAGATGGTGTGGGAAACCCTTGCCATTTTAGGCTAAGGCCTTTTCAAGTACTCACTTAAGAGTAAGGTAAGGCCCATTCAGTGAATAGTTCTCTTTAAGAAGTGAGTCCAGGCTAACCCTGACAGACTTTGCTCATCTCAGCAACACAAGGTACAAAGACAACTCCAAAGGACTCACGATGGAGAATGCTATCTACATCCAGAGAAAGAACAATGAAGTATGAATGCAGATTGAGGCACACTTCATGCTAGCCTTTCTCCCCCTCCCCCCCTTTTTTTTCTTTTTCTCTCTTTTGTTTTTGTTTTTGGGTTGGTTTTTTATTTTTTGGTCCTGTTTCTTCTTTCTCATGATTCATTTCATTGGTCATAATTCTTCTCCATAACTTGACTAGTGTGTAAATTAATTCAATGCTAAGTTATACGTGGAAATTATATGGGATTCCATGCTGTCTTGGAGGGGGGGGGGAGGGAGTGAAGAAAATCTGGAACTCAAAATTATGTAGAACTGAGTGTTGTAAACTAAAAATAAAAAAAAAAATTTAGAAAAAAGAAGTGAGTCCAGGGCAGGGCGGAGCCAAGATGGCAGCTGGAAAGCAGGGACTTGCCTGAGCTCTCCCCCAAATCCCTCCAAACACCTGTGAAAAAATGACTCTGAACAAATTCTAGAGCTTCAGAACCCATGAAATAGCACAGGGAAACAGAGAGCCTGGATGGTCTCCCGGAAGGGTCTATCACATGGTGCTGAGAGGGGAGGGCAACCCAGCAATGGGCCATGCTAGGATAGACCAGACCCTGAGTCAGTCAGCCAGAACAGGCCTTGGGGCCATGAAACAGTAAGCTGTGGCAGTTACCAGACTTCTCAACCCACAAATGCCAAGGAGCAGGTTAGGGGGAAGGTGTGAGATCCAGTTCAGAGCAGTCTGGCTGCCAGCTCTGGGGGTGGAGGAAGTGGTGCAGTGGTGGCCATAGCAGCAGCAGGAAGCTCCTGAGGTTGCTTCCAGAGCTCCAGCGTCAGCTGCTTCCCAAGTCCCTGGCTCACACAGTGGGAGGAGTCTAGCAGTGGATCAGAGCAGGACTTCAAGGAGCGCTTTGTGGGCACAGAGGCAGATCCTCTTGCTGTGCCCTGCTCAGATCTGTATTGCAGTCCTGGTTGGCAGTTCTTGGGGGAGGAGGAGCACTGCTGTGACAGAGCCTGGGGTGATGGTGGAGTAGAAGTAGCTCTGAAAACAGCAGTTTGGACCCTAAAGGTTGGGACAAAGTACTCTGTACTTTACAAGCAGTCATATCCCAACAAAAAGCTCAAGGGTCAAGTACTTGGCTGGCAACATGAACAGGCAGCGAAAATGAACTCAGACTCAAACTGAAACTCTAGATTCCTTTTTTGGCAACAAAGAAGACCAAAACATATGGCCAGAAGAAGTCAACAAAGTCTAAGAGCCTACATCAAAAGCCTCCAATAAAAATATGAATTGGGCTTCAGGCCATGGAAGAACTCAAAAAGGATTTGGAAAAGCAAGTAAGAGAAGTAGAGGAAAAATTGGGAAGACAAATGAGGGTGATACAAGAAAACCATGAAAAACAAGTCAATGACTTGCTAAAGGAGACCCAAAAAAATACTGAAGAAAATAACACCTTAAAAAATAGACTAACTCAAATCGCAAAAGAGCTCCAAAAAGCCGATGAGGACAAAAATGCCCTAAAAGGCAGAATTAGTCAAATGGAAAAGGAGGTCCAAAAGACCATTGAAGAAAATACCACCTTAAAAATAGATTGGAGCAAGTGGAAGCTAGTGAATTTATGAGAAATCAAGAGATTATAAAACAGAACCAAAGGAAAGAAAAAATGGAAGACAATGTGAAATGTCTCATTGGAAAAACCACTGACCTGGAAAATAGATCCAGGAGAGATAATTTAAAAATTATTGGACTACCTGAAAGCCATGATCAAAAAAAGAGCCTAGATATCATCTTTCAAGAAATTATCAAGGAGAACTGCCCAGATATTCTAGAGCCACAGGGCAAAATAGAAATTGGAAGAATCCACTGACTGTCTCTTGAAAAAGATCCCCAAAAGAAAACTCTTAGGAATATTGTCACCAAATTCCAGAATTCCCAGGTCAAGGAGAAAATACTGCAAGCATCCAGAAAGAAACAATTTGAATATTATGGAAACACAATCAGAATAACAAAAGATCCAGCAGCTTCTACATTAAGGTATCAAAGGGCTTGGAATATGATATTCTGGAGGTCAATGGAGCTAGGATTAAAACCAAGAATCACCTACCCAGAAAAACTCAGTATAATGCTCCAAGGCAAATTATGGATTTTCAATAAAATAGAGGACTTTCAAGCTTTCTCAATGAAACGACCAGAGCTGAATAGAAAATTTGACTTTCAAATACAAGAATCAAGAGAAGCATGAAAAGGTAAACAAGAAAGAGAAATCATAAGGGACTTTCTAAAGTTGAACTGTTTTGTTTACATTCCTACATAGAAAGATGATGTGTGTAATCTGTGAGACCTTTCTCAGTATTAGGGGAGTTGAAAGGAATATAGACAGAGGCCACAGGATGAGTTGAATATGAAGGGATGATATCTAAAAAAACATAAAATTAAGGGATGAGAGAGGAATATAATGAGAGAGGGAGAAAGGGAGAGATAGAATGGGGTAAATTATCTCACATAAAAGTGGCAAGAATAAACAGTTCTGTTGGAAGGGAAGAGGGGGCAGATGAGGGGGAATGAGTGAATCTTACTCTCATAGGATTCAACTTGAGGAGGGAAAAACATACACACTCAATTGGGTATCTTACTCTGCAGGAAAGTAGGGGGAAGGGAATAAAAAAGGGGGGATGATAGAAGGGAGGGCAGATAGGGAGAGGAGATAATCAAAAGCAAATACCATTGAAAAGGGACAGGGTCAAGGGAGAAAATTGAATAAAGGTGGAAAGGATAGGATGGAAGGAAATATAGTCTTTCACAACATGAGCATTGTGGAAGTGTTTTACATAATGATACATGTGTGATCTATGTTGAATTGCTTGCCTTCTTAGGGAGGGTGGGTGGGAAGGGAAGAGGGGAGAGAATTTGGAACTCAAAGTTTTAAAAACAGATGCTTAAAAAAGTTGTTTTGTTTTTCTTTTTTGCATGCAGCTGGGAAACAAGTTATATAGGCAATGGGGCATAGAAATCTATCCTGCCCTATAAGAAAGTAAGGGGAAAGGGGATGGGGGGGAGTGGGTGAAAGAGGGGAGGGATGACTGGGGAATGAGGCAGTCAGAATATATGCCATCTTGGAATAGGGGGTAGAAATGGGGAGAAATTCTGTAACTCAAAATCTTGCTGAAATCAATGTTGAAAACTAAAATATTAAATAAAATTAAAAAAGAAGTGAGTCCAGGGCTGGCCTCTTTAATTAGAAAAAGAAAAAAAAATCAAGCTGGGAGGGAAAGACTCTCAGAGTAGCTGTTCCAAAGAGAAACAGTTACCATTGGAATTCATTCTAAGCCAGGAGGGCCCAAAATATAGCCATTAAGTGGAGCTTGGGCAGGGACCTATTGTGATCCAATCTATGAGCTTCAGAGTGAACTGAGTTTAAGCTTTTAGGAAGGAAGGAAGGAAGGAAGGAAGGATTCTAGCCAGTAGACCCCAAGTTAAGTGGGCAGCTTCTGGCCATCAAAACTTACCTTCCTCTGGAAAGGAGATGGGGAGAGAGAGATGGAAAGGTAGAGCTGAGTTATCCAACCAGCTGGGACCCTATTCAGGAAGCTCAGTTTACTCACAGGTTATACTTGAGATTACAACTTATTGTAAGAGGCGTCCTGGTGTGGAGGATAGAGAGTTGGCCAAATCATGTCCCACCTCTGACCCATACTGGCTGTGTTACCCTGAGCAAGTCACTAGTACCAAGCAGTTCTCTAAGTTGCAGAGAAAGTACAGACCTGAAGTAGCAGAAGGAATTTCATTTCCTAACCTTGAGAGTTTCCTACCAATGAAATGGCAGATCTAGTCCTTATCTCACAATGAATTATATATTGTAGATATTCTAAATTTGGAGTGTTACTTATTAACACAAGCATTAGTAAAGTCTTTGATCTAAAGTGAATGCTGTTGTAACATTTTACAAATAATTGATGAAATCTTTTTTTGTATTTAAAGAAATGAAAAGGTAAGTGAATAAATCTCTTGCTTCCTTTTTAAATTTGTCACAAGGGACAGCTCCTTGAGGAGGGGAAGGAACAGTATTTGGAAATAAAGGTGATTATAAAAGGTTAAAAACAAAGTTATAAAAAGGTTATGAAACAAAATAAAATTAAAAAAACTATCAGTTTCAAATGTCAATGACTTTTGCCCTATTCATGACCTTTCAAAAATCAGTTTGATTTTCAGCATCTGTGTACCTTTATAAAGTACTCCGTTTCTTATGACTTTTAGATTATATGACATTCAAGAAGAATTCTAAAAATTGCAGTTGAAGTTTTACATGGTAGAGTAAACACAGAGAATGGGAACTCTACCATAAATCTGTGTGCCAGTGTGGGCCACATTTTCCACAAGAAGTTTTCTAAGTAAAGTGGCATCTTTTGAGAAAGCACATCTGTCTTCTGAAACTTCAGCCGCTTAAGAATTCATAGACTGAAGAAAAGTGACCACTCTTTTTCAGCAGTTTGGTATTTCTACAAGTTAGTAAATGGCATTTATTGGGCTGCTCCCTGCTGTACAACTCTTTCTTGGGCACAGGCCTCCTCCCCTTGACTCTCATTAAATGCGCTACTTAATTTTTAGTAATTCTTTGTGATGACTTGGAAAACAAATTGCATGCTGGTGCCTATGTTCCATTTTAGCACTTCTTTCCTATGAAAGGGTACAAAGTAAAACTCTTCGTGGTTGTTGACAGATGCATGATGTTGCTCCTTGCTTGTCTAATGAATGAATTTATTGGTCTTAATCTTGCGTGTAACTGCTGTTGGCAAATACCTTTAAACCACTGTCGGCTATTTTCTTAGGAAAGAGAAATCCTTTTTCAGGGTGGAATGAAATCTAAGAATGCACTCCTTCTGAGCATTAATGAAAAGCTAACATGAAAAGGGAATGTAAACTTATGTCAGCCTAGTTTAGTTACAATTCAGGTTGGAATCTCAGTGTGAATAAGCTTTGCCAGTTATTTGAGAAGTTAAGAAATAGGAGGTAGCTAGATGGTACAGTGGACAGAGTGCTAGGCCTGTAGTCAGATAAACCTGAGTTCAAAGTAAATATTTACTAGTTCTGTGACCTTGGGCAAGTCACTTAACTTCTGTTTGCCTCAGTTTCCTCAACTGTACAGTGGGGATAATAATAGCACTTACCTCCTAGGGTGGTTGTGGGATCAAATGAGATAATATTTGTAATGCATTTAGCACAGTGCCTGGCATATAGTAGGCACTGTAAAAATACTAGCTAATATTATTATTGTTATTATAAAAAATAATAAAAGCAAAAAAGCCAACAACTTTAAACTGAAAGGACAGTGTTTCACCAGAGTTATTTTTCAGTCAAGCTCAATCATGGTTTGGTTGGTTACCCTGAACCTCTAAGTAATACTGAACATTCCTTTTAAGTCTCTGAGCCAGATGGGAGGATGTGAGCGATAGGGTAATGAAGGGACCAAGCTCCATTCCATCCTTATTTATCTAGTGCTTTGTGAATGCTCAGCACTATATATGTCTTTGTGGATTCAGGAAGGATTAGGAAGCATAGACCCTGCCCTCCAGGAGTTTATTGTCTCCTCAGGAAGAACACAACAAAGTTAAAAAAACAAAGCATATACATGAATAAATGACAAAGTGACCAATATAGACAAAGAGGAGCGTCTACGTGGCACAGTAGGTACAGTGCCTGGCCTAGACCTGAGTTCAAATCTGGCCTCAGACACTTAGTAGGTGCATGACCTTGGGCAAGTTACTTAACTCTGTTTGCTTCAGTTTCTTCATCTGTAAAATGAGCTGGAGAAGGAAATGGCAAACCATGCCAGTATCTCTTTAAGAAAACCCCAAATGGGGTTTACAGTCAGACATGACTGAAATGATTGAACAACAACAACAACAACAAAGAATATGAGAGGAAGCGAGAGTAAGGAATGGTTTATGCCAGCTCAGGTTGTCAGCAAAAGTTGAAATCATAAGAGAAAAGAAATTCCAAAAGGAAAGTTTTCAGAAGCCATGGGAGAACAGAGACAAAGTCTATGAGGAAGCATCTCTTTCAGCCGCCTCATTTTATACTTGGAGAAAGTGAAGCTCAGAAAGGCCAAATGATTTGCCCTTGGTCACACAAGGAGTAAGTAGTAGAATTGGGATTCAGACTCACTTCTACTTACTTTACATCTAGCAATCTTATGGTTGGAACTAAACGGAAGAGATCCTTGAATGCCAATTCAAGGATTTTGGATGTTATCCTACACATTGTAGAAATGGTCAACCCCTAGCAGATTCTTAGTGGTATTCACTCTGCTTATCCAGTTTATTGGGAAGGCATGGGGATTTTTGAAGTGATAAACAGAACTAAGGAATCTTCTTTTTTTATATAATAGTATTTTATTTTTTTCCAGCTACATGTAAAGATAGTTTTCAGCATTCATTTTTGTAAGATTTTAGTTCGAAATTTTTTCTTTCCCTTCCTTCCCTCCCCCCTTCCCAAGACAGCAAATAATGTGGTATAGGTAAACATGTACAATCATATTAAACATATTTCCAAGTTAGTCATGTTGTGAAAGAAAAATCAGAACAAAAGGGAAAAAACAAGAAAGAAAAAAAAACCAAAGTGGAAATAGTATGCTTTGATCTGCATTCAGACTCTATAGTTTTTTCTCTGGATGTGGATAGCAGTTTCCATCACAAGTCTTTTGGAATTGTCTTAGATCATTGTATTGCTGAGAAGAGCTAAGTCTGTCTTAGTTGATCATCGCACAATGTTGCTATTACTGTGTACAATGTTCTCCTAGTTCTACTCACTTCACTCAGCATCAGTTCATATAAGTCTTTCCAGGTTTTTCTGAAATCTGCCTGCTCATCATTTCTTATAGAACAATACAATTACATTCATATACCACAACTTGTTCAGCCATTCCCCAATTGATGGCCATCCCCTCAATGTTCAATTCTTAGCCACCACAAAAAAGAACTGCTATAAATATTTTTGTACATGTGGGTCCTTTTCCCATTTTTATGATCTCTTTGGGGTACAGACCTAGAAGTGGTATTGCTGGATCAAAGGGTATGCACATTTTTTATAGCCCTTTGGGCATAGTTCCAAATTGATCTCCAGAATGACTGGATCAGTTAGAACAAAGGATCTTGCAGTTGGAAGGGACTTTAGAGAGTACTACTGCTACTAAATAAAGATAGACAAATGAATGAATAAAGAAGGGGAAAAATCCTTTGCTTGAAAAATTTTAGTGAAGTGGGGAAGTCTAAGACAACCTATTCAATTTTCAGATAGCTCTAACCATTAGGAAGTTTTTCTTAAGTGGAGTAGAAATCTGTCTCTAACTTTCACCTATTGATTCTAGTCCTGTTATGGAGGAAGGGAGACATTAGCAGAACATATTCCTCATAATAGCCCTTAAATACTTGAAGGCAGCTATCATCCTGAACCCAAACTTTATCTTCTTACTTGTGAATGTCTTTATTAAAATATGGCATCCAGGACTGAACATGATATTATAAACATGGTAGGATCAAGGCATGTTACACTGAGACTGTTACCTCCTATGTTCTGATTATGTCTCTCATCATGCTACCTAGATATACACTTTTTTGGGGGGATGCCACATCACATTGTTGACTCATATTGAGCTTGCGGTCCACTATGACCCACTGATCTTTTTTCAGACAAAATACTGTCTATCCCTGGGTTAAATTTCTGAAACTGGGTAGGGCTTCACATTCATCTCTATGAATTGTCACTTTGTTAGTTTTGCCTGACTTTTATAACCTTGCAGGCTCTTTCGGATCCTGTCATCCAACATCTTTAGTTGGCCTTCCAGTTTTTAGTCATCTATAGACTTGATAAACAGGACATATATGCTTATCCATAAATCTAAATTATTGATAAAAATGTCAGACAGTATAGGACCAAGCACAAATCCCTAAGGTTTGTGTTTGATTAGGGACCTTCTTCCAACTTGATATTGGCCTATTAATGACTATGGTTTCAGTCTGGTCTTTCAACCAGTTTCAATTCCACCTAATTGTAAGATCTTCTGGACCATATATCCCATCTTGTTCAAAAGGATAACATGTAAAACTTCATAAAATATTTTCCTGAAATATGGGCAACCTATATTCATAGCATCCCCCAATCTACCAATCTAGTAACTTAGTTTAAAAAAAAGACATAGCATTAATCTAGAATGACCTGTTTCTGATGAAACAATGTTGAATTTTAATGGTTAATCTTTTTTCTTTTTGATACTAGAAAACCATCTTTTAATACTATAAGTACCAGGTGTGTCAATTGTATTAATCAATGCAGGAATTTTTTTTAAAGCAAATAATTTTTAAAAATGTTTTTTATAATTTTACTATAATTTCTCCTGTGTGAATATATTTTACATATAAATTTGCATAAACACATATGATTTTACTTTGAAATGAAAGTTTTGATCCTACTATTTCTAGTATGTACAAGGGCAGGTAGGTGGTCCAGTGGATAGATCACTGTGCTTGGAATCAGGAAGGCTCATCTTCATGAGTTCCTATCTGGCTTCAGGTGCTTACTAGCTGTGTGACGCTGGACAAGTCATTTAGCCCTGTTTGCCTCAGTTTCCTCATCTGTAAAATGAGCCATAGAAGGAAATGGCAAGCTGCTCCAGTATCTTTGCCAAGAAAACCCAGGTCCTAAGGAAGTATTCTTAAGTTCCTGTCCTTCCTAGGATTTTCCCGTACTTATTAATAGCTAGTATCTCTGCTTTATTCTTTCTCACAATATCTTAAAGTCCTTATTGGCCTTTTAGAAGCAGTAGCCAGAGTGTTGGACTCAGAAGCAGAAAGACGTGGGTTTAAATCCTGCCTCTGACATTTACTCAGTTTGTGAACCTAAGAAAGCCACTTAATCACTTTGTAACTCAGGTGATTCCCAAAGACATGCATGCATACATACATACATACATACATATATATATATATACATACGTATGTATGTTCTGTCACAGATAATTATCTGAGTTAATGAAAGGAGGTCCCACATTAAGGGTTCTTCACTGATGAAGTTAAGGCTTTCATATATTCACTGCTTATATAAAGAATTTGTTAAACAGAGCACTAAGTTTGTATATGCCTACAGTCTAAACACACACACACCCATCCCACAAACCATTGTGGATTGGGAACCTCCACATCTGTCTGGTGCCATGATAATTGAAGTATATTTGCTGGTAGACATGTTTATGCTGTCCCAGAGTAGACATGAAACCTAGAAAATGCGAATGAGGTTTCACTGGCATCCCAGGTAGAGCAGTGATTCTTGGGAAAGGGGAGTAGAAAACTGGGGCTTTTGAAGAGGCCGGAGAATCAGAATGCTCAGATTCAGATTGGAGGGTCTGTTAATCAGCATGTTTGAAAAGCATACAAAAGCAGAAACAGATGACAATGGATGTGGTTCAGTTCCATGTGTAGTACTGCAGAATGGAGGAAGGTTATGCTGGGATAAGGGAAAGGTGAAATCTGGGGGATTTGAAGCAGCAATCTTTGATCCTGCTCCATGAGTGGTTTGGCATTGGAAGCCTGTAATACATTTTGCTTGGGCAAATTTAACTTAATTCCAGCCAACAGATGAACATTTCTTGGTGCTCTACATGGATAAGGAGATTTAAAATAAACAAATCACCAAAGGAGTCAAAAAGAGAATAGAGGAAGAGAGGGCAAGGCAGGGTGGCTATAGTCTCTGACTCTGGAATACACATATAAGGCAGACTCTTTTACTCTTTCTGTTTGTAGCCCCAGCACTGAGCACGGTACTTTGCGATAGTAAGCACTTAATAAATGCTTCATTCACTCCTGAATGAAGAATTAATAATTGTTTTACAGAACGATGAAAATCATTCTGTTAGCAAATAGAAGCCACCTTTGCATGTACATTTGTTAATTTTATGGGGAATAGTTTCAATGTATCTTTGGTTACACATTGTAGAACAGAAACTGTTAGCAATTGGAGGCTTAGGTGGCTTGTTCGTGGTTATCATAAAGAGGAAATCTTCTTGATCACTGTGGACTTAACATTCTAAATTACAAATATATTGGCATAGTCCCCAGACTGCTCAAGCATATTCATGTGATTCTAAGTTATTAGTGTTAATTAACCCAATGTGCTAGCTACTTAGCTATACTGACAAGCAGTCTTCTTCCATGTTATTTGACTGACTGATCAAAGTCACATGTGGTGAATAAGTGGTTTGACCCAATGGTATTTAAAGCAAATAAATTTCTATGGCCACAAATGGCAAGGGACTTAGTAGCAGTGTATTAGGGGCAGGTAGGTGCTACTTTCCCGGACTTGGGGTCTGATAGAACAGAATTTAAATCTTGCCTCTCACGCAAACTGTTTGGCCCTGGGCAAGTCACCTAACCTTTCTCAGCTTTGGCTTCTTCATCTGTAAAATGCAGGTAATAATATTAACTACCTCACGGGATTATTTTGAGGAGCTGATGACATATGTAAAATGCTTTGCAAAAAGCTGAAGTGCTTATATAAATTGGTAGCTATAGAAAGCGCTATATAAATTCTAGTTATAGAAATGTTAGCTATTATCTTCTTAAGATAGAGCTGATGATTGCAGATTAAAAATGGGTAATCAGTCTGAGGAAAAAAAATCTGCCATATCTTACAGATGGTGACAGTATTTCTCATTGCCTTAAAACCACTCTTCAAAAAAAAATGGAATGTAAGAGGAGAGAGTGGGAATATTGACCAGGAGACTCCTCTGATTTGATCTGCCCCTTCAGTTTGATCATCTCACAAGACGTGTAAGCTTTTATCTGGTGCCAGGAAGGTCCCTCCTTATAGAGAGTGTGGGCGTGTCTGGACCTTTTAATTGGTCTGAAAATTATTGCTGAATAGTAAGGGAACTCTCTCCATGCAATGATGATGCAACCCGTCTCTAACTTAATCTAATGTCTTAGGAAATTGCCTGATGCTCTGGGTGACAGGGATGACAGTATGTGAACTGTGTATGTACATGTATACTTCTATGCTGAAGTGGAAGGTCCATGAGAGTGGAGCATTGGATATATTTCAGATTTTTTTCAATGAATTGATTGCTTTTGCTGATTGTTTTTTCTCTTCTTCCTCTTTTTGTTTTGTCTTTTAAGATATTATTTATCATATGGGATGACTGTGGAAGGGGAATGGAAGGAGGAGGAAGGGGGAGATTTAAGCAATATAATAACAAACTTTTCAATGAAAATTTATTTCAAAAAAAGGTCTTGAGGAGTTTTGCTTCCAGTTAGAGAAGGTGCTGGTGACATTAGCTAAACCTTAGCAAATACCCCCATTCTTTCTATAACTATGTTGCTATAGAATATACCTTTGAGATGTTTTCCCAAACCCCACTGGCACTGTCCAGCTGGGTCCCCAGAGTTTGACTAGCTAAATCTTTCCTCAGAGTCCAAAGGGTAGCCAGCCCAAAGGGATTAGGGGGGTTGTTTTTCTAATGCTATAAACTCACAACATCCTCCTCCCTTGGCCCATGCTTCCTGCCATAATTATCAGTTGATATAAATTAGTCAACCAGACAAAAGCAGCTTTTTAGAAAGGGGTACCTACTAAGGTAGTACAGTAACAATAGTTGGTACAAAATATACTTTTAGATGTCTGTGACGCATTCACTTAGAAATCCAGGGAAAGTGGGCTCACACTTACAGAGCATATATGGCAAAGGTATAATTCACACTTCCTAGAAGTACTTTTTCTGGAGTTCTCAAGTTAGTTATGGTGTAGCTTTTCTGCTGGGGTCTCTACCAAGCCTTTGGATCTACTTTCCCATCTCATCCAATCTGTCCTTGGCTCTTGTTGCAGACAATGCTTCTCACTGCCCCTGTCTGGGGGATGTAGTTAGGATGCTGATGACAAAATCCAAATCCAATTAGGAGTGGGGGATGAATACTGAAGCTGATCCTGAGGTCTCCTTTCTTGTATCCTCTCTTCCCCTGACTCCTGCTACCCCCCTTCCCCCAAATGATTCCTTCTCAGGGAGCATGGATGGAAAGGCTTTTTTAATATACTAGCAAATGTTCAGATGCCCAATTTATCTAGCACTGCTGGTTTTATAAGGGCCCCAGGGGGCACAAACAAGTCCTTTAGCCATGGGGAATATATTTCCTTCAGTACCTGGTGTGAGATATTCTGGGTTTATTCACACCCAGTGAACAATCTCAGTGTGTTCTCATCAGATAAATATAGCATCTTGACATCTGCTTTAAATAATTGGGATGATTTGATTGATTTAATCAGTCAACCTCCACTCTTATATAGGGATGACAAATAAGTGAGTTGCCAGTGGAGAGCAGCCAAAGAATAAAAAAAAAAAGGAACTAATAGGGTAACGAGTCTGCCTCTTACAGCTTTTCCTTTGAGTTAGCAATGATTCCAAATGCATTTGAAAATCCTTAAAGCATATTTTTATTCTTTCCCTGTCCAGGCATTTGGGCAGGTGCTGTGGTCATTGTGCAACTGGAATTCAGTGGCAGTGTCTGTTAGCCGCCAGGCAATAGCAAAGCCTACTCTTTGGTTTTTCCCCTTTTTTCCCTGCTTTCTACATCTCTGTCACATAGTCAATCAGTAGATATTTACTAGGCACCTACTATATGCCAGACCCTGTGCTAAGGACTGGCAGTACAAAAAGGTCAAAACATTGTTCCTGTTCTCAAGGAGCTTGCGGTCTAATGGAGGAGACAACATGCAAACAATGATGTACAGACAAGCTGTACACAGGAGAAATTGTAAATAGTCCACAGAGTGAAGGTCTTAGAATTAAGGGGGATCAAGAAAGTCCCAGATTCTAAAAGATAGGATATAACTGGGAGTAGAAAGAAGTCAGGGACAGCAAGAAGTAGAGATGAGGAGGAGAGAACATTCCATGTATTGGGGACAGCTAGTGAAAATGCCTGGAGGTGGGAGATGGGATCTTGCTCCTGGAGGGAGGGTAAGATGTAAAAAGACTAGAAAGATAAGAGGGGGCCAAGTTTTGAAAGGCTGTGAATGACAGAGGGTTTTCTTTTTTCTTTTTCCCAAATTTATTATTTATTTTAAACATTTTTTTCTTTTAAAATTTTGAGTTCCAAATTCTCTCCTTACCTCTCACACTTCCCGCATACACCGAGAAGGCAAACAAAATGATATCAATTATGCATGTGAAATTATGCAAACATTTCCATAGTAGCCATTCTCAAAAAAAGCAAAAAAAATAAAGTGAGAAAATTATATTTCATTTTGCACTCAGAGTTCATCAGTGCTCTCTCTGGAAGTGGATAGCATTTTTTTCATCATGAGTACTTTGGAATTGTCTTGGATCTATTTATTGATCAAAGTAACCAAGTCTTTCATAGTTGATCATCATTATAATATTGTCATTACTGTGCACAATGCTCTCCCAGTTCTTCTTACTTCGTTTTGTATAAGTTCATTTAGGTTTTGCCATGTTTTTTTCTGAAACCACCCCCTCATCATTTCTTATAGCACAACAGTACTCCATTTGTATGGAGTTCTCATAATTATATGGTACAACTTGTTCAGCCATTCCCCAATTGATGAGCATCTCCTCAATTTCCCAATTCTTTTCCAACACAAAAAGAGCTGTTATAAATATTTTTATACATATAGGTCCTTTCCTTTTTTCTTTGCTCTCTCTAGGATACAGACCTAGTAGTGGTATTGCTGGGTCAAAAGGTTTGTACAGTTTAATGGTCCTTAAGGCATAGTTCCAAATCATTCCCCAAAATGGTTGAGCCAGTTCACAGCTCCACCAAAATTTATTAATTTATCTATTTTCCCTCAACCTCTCTAGTATTTGTCATTTCTGATAGGTATGAAATGGGGCCTTAGAGTTGTTATAATTTGCATCTGTAATCAATAGTGACTTAGAGCATTTTTCCATATGACTATAGATATGCCTGTGCATATCCTTTGGCTGTTTATCAATTGGGGAATGATTCTTATTTTTATAAATTTAACTCAGTTCTCTATATATTGGAGAAATGAGGCCTTTCTTGGAGAAACTTGCTGTAAAATTTTTTGATGTTACTTCATTGTCTTTTAGCAAAATATAGTATCCATGATTATCTCTTCTAATTGGGTCTATTTTTGCTTTTGCTTTATCTGAGATCATGGCTGCTTCTGCCATTTTTACCTCAGCTGAAGCATGATAGATTTTGCTCCAGCCCATTATTTTAACTCTGTTTGTGTCTTTCTATTTCAAATGTGTCTCTTGTAAATCACAGGTTGTTGGGTTCTGGTTTCTAATCCATTCTGCTACCTGCTTCTATTTTATGGGTGAGCTCATCTCATTCATATTTGCAATTATGATTACTTGTGTTTTCCCCTCCATCCTATTTTCTTCATGTTTCTCTCTCCCTCCCTCCCTCTCCCTCTCCCTTTCCCTCTCTTGTTCCTCCTCAAAAGTCTCTTTTGCTTCTGACCACTACTTCCTTTAATCCACCCTCTCTTTTAGCATCCCCCTCATTCCCATCTTTTATACCCTTATTTCCCTATTGGGTAAAGTAGATTTTTATTGTTGCTGGCCATTCTCAGTCCCCATTTTCCCCTCCACTCTAAAAGTTCTTTCTTGCAGGCCTCAAAGAGAGGATTTTCTGTTTGATTCAGTAGGAGGGAGCCACTGGGTTTATTGAGTAGAGGAGTGACATGGTAATTCCTGCTCTTTGTTTTACCATGTCAGTGTTATGTTATTATTAAAAGCAGCTTCCTGTAGCCTTTGAAAACACAGAGTGTGAGATCACAGGAACATAAAGGAAAACAACTTTGAAAGCCAGTAGAGCTGTGATCAATGCAGTGACTAATCCTGACCTCAGTTATCTCTTCTTAGAACATACCTCTTTGTAGAGAGTGAGCTGTGAGTTCAGAATGAGGCAGAAGCTGTGCAGCCAATATGTTGATTTGATTTGCTTAGCTACCTTCTTGATTATGAAGGGGAAGATACTTATCGATAGAGAGTGGGAGGAATCAGTGGGGAGTGACAGCAATGTGAAAAAAAAGCATCTCCAAAGAAATGAGCAGAACCAGGAAAACATTGTACGCAGTAACAGCAACATTGTAGGACAATCAACTATGATTAACTTAGCTCCTCTCAGCAATATAATGATCCAAGAAAGTTCTGAAAGAATCATGGTGGAAAATGGTATCCACATCCAGAGAAAGAATTGATGGAGTCTGAATGTAGATCAAAGCATACTATTTTAACTTTATTTTGCGTGTGTGTATGTTTTATATGATTGCATGTATAATAACCTATATCAAATTGCTTATGATCTTAGGGAGGGAGTAGGAGAGGGATAAAGGGAGAAAATTTAGAACTCAAAATTTTATAAAAAATGAATGTTAAAAATTGTCTTTACATGTAATTGGAAAAAATACTGTTCATAAAATGCATGTCTATGGTATTTAAGAAAATATAAATGCAATTAAACATAAAAAGAGATTAAATATAAGAGAAAGTATAAATGTAATTAAGGCAAGGAGAGAAAAGAAAATGATATTGCTGATAACACCCTAATTTAAAACCCTTTTTTTATTGAATGGATGTTGATTAATCAACTGTTATATGCAAGTCATTGTGCTTCATGCTGGGTCTGTTAAAAAAAATCAAACACTCCCTATAGTCAAGAAGCTTACATGCTCTTGAAAGCGGGTATTGGAAAAGTATTGAATTTGGAGGTAGCAGTCCGAGTTCAAATCCTGTGACTCTGGTTAAGTTCCGAGATACTAACACCTCTAAGCCTCAGTTTCCTCTTTAAAAAACAGGACTGATAACACTTTGCATTGCTTACCTCAAAGGCATTCTTTGGGAAGATTAAATTAAGGGAAGAGTTTTTTTAAATAACAATATGCCAACCTATATGAGTAGTTCTTATTTTATTTACATATGTACAGTGTCCCTGAGTTACTGCCCTGAGACTCAGCCAAAGAATAAATAACAAAGAATGTATATCACCCTGCAGGACATTCTGCAGAATTTTGCTCAGGAATGTTGATCAGCCATCTCTTGAGAAGCCTGTGAGAGTTAATATTTGTTTGGCCAAGCTGGACTTTTCCAGTGTTTGCCAGACCCCCTACTGAGTTAATGGTGTTTCTATGAGTCTTACATGACAGGATAGCAGTCAGTGCAGAAATACAGAACACCTCTTGGGCCGATCACTGAACGGTGACAGGTGGAGCTCAGCTCTAAGACTCCAGTGCATTTCTAATTAGCCTCTGGGCCTCAACGAGCATAATCCTTTCACCATGCAGAATTTTTCAAGGTTGAACTTTCTGATGGTATGTGACTAATCAACTTTGGATACTGATTGGAAAGAGTTTGAGAGACTTTTAACAAGTTTGTTGATTATGCAAAGTGTAGAATTTTTAGGCAAGCTTTGTATTCTTGCTCCCCCTTTTGGGGTCCTCTTCTCACTATTTTACTGAATTCTCCTTTTTAACCTGAAGGACTGGTGGAGGCAGAAGAGAGGCTGTTGTAATGCAGAGTTTTTTTTGAAAGAAGTTTTTATTAAAAAAAAAAAAGGTGGAATTTTTGGTCCCATATGTGCCAGGGCAAAGGATGGATTCTTCGATTTTAGATGGTTCCTTCTAATTTCTAATCCTGATAGATATGATCAGTTGCAGCAGCACACAGTGGACCTCAGAGGTGTGTGTGTGTGTGTGTGTGTGTGTGTGTGTGTGTGTGTGTGTACGTGTGTGTTGAGGAGGAGAAAAATCTAGGGGTTTCAGTTGACTGTATTCTATTGGGCTAGTCTTGGACTCCTGTTGCAAAAGGAAGGGAACAGGAGGCGCCCTACCTTATAGGCACCAGGATTGTCTTGCTTTGAGCCCTGATCCTGGTGTGTATTTGCTGGCCTTAACAACTATCGAGGGTGCAAGTCTTGCCCTAGTTTTGGATGATTACTCCCTGTCCTCCCTATCTGCTGGCCTTGCTTTGGGACTTGATTTGAACTCTAGACTCAGAGAACTTTACATTGACTGTCCCACACCTAGTCTGTGTTCCTGCTACCTTATGGATTTTTATAGTTATTTTGAATGGAATTTCTTTTTCTATCTTTTCTTCCTGTTTTTTCTCTTTTTAGTTAGATATTTCAAAGAAATACTGCTGACTTCTGTGGATTGATTTATAGTGAAGCTAGTCATCATCTTGATTAGTCTTTGTTAATTTTCTAGATTTTTCTAAGTAAGCTTGATCACATTCTCTGAACCTTCCTACAGGAGAACTGTCAGTCCTCTTTTCTATGCCCAAGCAATATTGACTCATAAACTAGAAAAAAGCAGTGGAAGATAATACTATTTTAAAAAAAAGTTTGGCAAGAGCCCCAAATAAGTGAGGTCATTCTGAAGAAATAAAAAAAAATATAGAACAAATCAAAGAAAAATGGAAAAGACTGTAAAATTTTTTTTAAATAAAAATAAACATTTTTCACCATCAAGGACAGTCAGCTCATCACACCTAGACTCTTAACAGTCTTGGACATGCTTATACAGAAGGTCGATATGGTTTTAAAAAGAATAAAGATAAGAAAGGCAATTGCATTAAATCAAGTAGACTTACATATGTGTTGGGTGTACAAAAATTATGAAGGCACTGAGGAATTAATTCACAGGGTATCAGAAGGGGGAACACATGGAAAAGTTTCAGATATTACTAATACTGGGAAAGGGTGATGGAGAAAACATCAAATATGAACCTGAACATATACTTTTCCAACCACATGCCATTTTCATGAGAATAATCTATACAGACATCTAGGGTATCCTTGATGAGTTCCCTTCTAATAGGATGTCTGTCATGCACACATAAAAATTATGAAACAATTCCGTGAAAGATAGCATAAGAGAGATGACTAAGAGGTAGCTAAGTGTCAGTGCTGGACTTATAGTCAGGAAGACTTATGTTCAAATCTAGCCTCTCACACTTACGTGACCCTGGATGAGTAATTTAACCTCTGTCTACCTCAGTTTCCATTCCACAAAATAGGAAATAATAGCACTTACCTCCCAGAGTAGTAATGAGGATCAAATGAAATATTTATTTATTTATTTATTTTAAATTTAAATTTATTTATTTAACATATTTGGTTTTCAGCTTTGATTTTCACAACAGTTTGAATTACAAATTTTCTCCCCATTTCTACCCTCCCCCCCACTCCAAGATGGCTTATATTCTGGTTGCCCTGTTCCCCAGTCAGCCCTCCCCTTTCATCCCCTTTTCCCTTCCTTTCTTGTAGGGCAAGATAAATTTCTACGCCCCATTGCCTGTGTATCTTATTTTTTAGTTGCATGCAAAAACTTTTTTTGTTTTTGAACATCTGATTTTAAAACTGAGTTCCAAATTCTCTCCCCTCTTCCCTTCCCACCCACCCTCCCTAAAAAGTCGAGCAATTCAACCTAGGCCACACATGTATCATTATGTATAACCCTTTCACACTACTCATGTTGTGAAAGGCTAACTACATTTTGCTCCTTCCCAACCCATCCCGCTTTATTGAATTTTCTCCCTTGACCCTGTCCCCTTTCCAAAGTGTTTGTTTTGATTACCTCTACCCCCATCTGTCCTCCCCTCTGTCATCCCCCCCTTTTTTTATCTTCTTCCCTCTTCTTTCCTGTGGGGTAAGATACCCAACTGAGTATGTATGGTATTCCCCCTCAGGCCAGATCTGATGGGAGCAAGGTTCACTCATTCCCCCCTCACCTGCCCTCTCCCCTCCTCCCACAGAACTGCTTCCTCTTGCCACCTTTATGCGAGATAAGCCACCCCATTCTATCTCTCCCTATCTCCCTCTCTCAGTATGTTGCTGTCTCATTCCTTAATTTCATTTTATTTCTTTTAGATATTTCCCTTCATCTTCAACTCACCCTGTGTTGCTCTCTCTCTTTTACATATATATATATATATATACACACATATATAAAAACACATATATATATACACATACATACACATACATACATATACACATAGATATACATACATACACATTCACCTATATATATACATAAACATATATATATATATATATATATACATATATATATATATATGCATATTCCCTTCAACTACCCTAATACTGAGGTCTCATGAATCATACACATCATCTTTCTATGTAGGAATGTAAACAAAACAGTTCAACTTTAGTAAGTCCCTTGCAATTTCCATTTCTTGATTACCTTTTCATGCCTCTCTTGATTCTTGTGTTTGAAAGTCAAATTTTCTATTCAGTTCTGGTCTTTTCACTGAGAAAGCTTGAAAGTCCTCTATTTTATTGAAAATCCATATTTTGCCTTGGAGCATGATACTCAGTTTTGCTGGGTAGGTGATTCTAGGTTTTAATCCTAGCTCCATTGACCTCCGGAATATCACATTCCAAGCCCTTCGATCTCTTAATGTAGAAGCTGCCAGATCTTGGGTTATTCTGATTGGGTTTCCACAATACTCAAATTGTTTCTTTCTGGCTGCTTGCAGTATTTTCTCCTTGATCTGGGAGCTCTGGAATTTGGCGACAATATTCCTGGGAGATTTCTTTTTGGGATCTATTTGAGGAGGCGATCGATGGATTCTTTCAATTTCTATTTTGCCCTGTGGCTCTAGAATATCAGGGCAGTTCTCCGTGATAATTTCTTGAAAGATGGTATCTAGGCTCTTTTTTTGATCATGGCTTTCAGGTAGTCCAATAATTTTTAAATTATCTCTCCTGGATCTATTTTTCCAGGTCAGTGGTTTTTCCAATGAGATATTTCACATTGTCTTCCATTTTTTCATTCCTTTGGTTCTGTTTTATAATATCTTGATTTCTCATATAGTCACTAGCTTCCACTTGCTCCAGTCTAATTTTGAAGGTAGTATTTTCTTCAGTGGTCTTTTGTACCTCCTTTTCCATTTGTCTAATTCTACCTTTCATGGCATTCTTGTCCTCGTTGGTTTTTTGGAGCTCTTTTGCCATTTGAGTTAGTCTATTTTTAAGGCGTTATTTTCTTCAGTATTTTTCGGGTCTCCTTTAACAGGTCACTGACTTGTTTTTCATGGTTTTCTCACATCCTTCTCATTTCTCTTCCCAATTTTTCCTCTACTTCTCTAACTTGCTTTTGCAAATCCTTTTTGAGTTCTTCTATGGCCTGGGGCCAGTTCATGTTTTTCTTGGAGGCTTTTGTTGTAGGCTCTATGACTTTGTTGTCTTCTTTAGGCTGTATGTTTTGGTCTTCTTTGTCACCAAAGAAAGAATGCAAAGTCTGAGACTGAATCTGGGCGCGTTTTCGCTGCCTGGCCATATTCCCAACCAACTAACTTGACCCTTGAGTTTTTCAGTGGGGTATGACTGCTTGTAGACTAACAAGTTCTATGTTCCACGTTTGAGGGGGAGGTGCCAGCTCTGTCAGACTCGCACTGCTCCTTTCCCAAGAACCCCCAACCCGAACTGGGCTTAGATCTTCGGCAGGCTGTGCACTCCTGCTCTGATCTGCCACTTAATTCCTCCCACCAGGTAGTCCTGGAGCTGGAAGTAACAACAGCTGTAGCTGCCCCACCTCTGCTCCCCTGGGGCTGGAAGCCGAACTGTGAACTCCTTCCACTCCCGCAGCTTTTCCCACTAACCTTCTCCGCAGTCTTTGGTGTTTGTGGTTTGAGGGGTCTGGTAACTGCCGCAGCTCACTGAATCAGGGCGCTAGGGCCCCCTCCGCCCGGTTGCTGGTCTTGTTGGTCCACGCCGCTCAGGCTGGGCTCTGCTCCACTCCATTCCCAGCTCCCAGCTCCGTGTGGAATAGACCTCACCCAGAAACCATCCAGGCTGTCCTGGGCTAGAGCCCTGCTTCCCTCTGCTGTTCTGTGGGTTCTGCCGTTCTAGAATTGGTTCAGAGCCATTTTTTATAGGTTTTTGGAGGGACTCGGGTACTGAGCTCACTGTAGTCCCTGTTTACCAGCCGACATCTTGCAAATGAAATATTTATAAAACGCTTTGCAAACCTTAAAGTGATATACAAATCCTACCTGTTGCTGTTATTGTTGTTAGCTATAGTGATAGGACAGAGTATTCACAGTCATATGAGATCTAGAATAACAGAGTTGGAAAAGAAAGACCTTAGATGTCATCTAGTCTAGCCTTCTACCCATTTCAGGACTTCTGTTGCATCTCTGTTGTATGACCATTCAGCCTCAGCTCCAATTTCTCCACAAAAGGCGTCATAGTCTTCCAGAGTATCCTTTTCCACCACTGAGAGCCATTCTATAATTCCTACCCATTCTTTCTAGTCTGATCATTTGAAGCAATTTAATGACTCTGTTCCCTCTTTTATGTGACTGCTCTTTATATGTTTGAAGGTAGTGATCATGCCTTTGGCCAAAAGTAATCTAGTGATAATCCCATGTATCTCCTTAGACTTCTGTTTTCCATACTCATTGTTTGATTAGACTTATAGAATCATTAAAAGGCACCTTAGGTCTCTAAGATCTAAATAGTCAATGAATAAAGGAGTGTGCTGTCATGGAAAGAGCATTGGACTCATAGTTAGAAGACTGGGTTTTGAACTGTAGCTCCAACATTTACCAGTTGTATGACTTTGGATAAGTCCCTCCACTTCTGAACCTTAGTTTCCTCTTCTCTGTAATGGGATGAATGCTGCTTAGATGATTCAATGAGTGACTGAGCATTATTTAATTAATGCTATTTTCCAAGTACTATACTAAGTGCTAGGAATACAGACACATAAGTATCTCCAAGAAGCTCATGCTTAGAGCAGTGGTGACCAGGGAGTAGTTTTTTTTTTGTTTCTGTTTGTATTTTAGTTGGGAAGTCACAGGGATAGTAACAGGTATGATAGGGAAGTCGATTGAATAGCAAAGGCAGAAACAATTTGATTAATGTTCCTAGAGGAAGAATTGGAAAGGGTTTGGTGATGTAACAGTAAGAAAGGGGCCAGGGTGGAATGTGAGACATGCCTGGGGCTGACTAGATAGAGAGGGTCATGTAAGGTTACACTCCCACACCAATCAAGATAGCATGGCTGTAGGGGTGAGAGCTCTCAAGCTGAGTGAGCTGTCTCTCCAGAAGGAGGTTTGGTGGTCTGGAGAGGGTTGCAGGAAAGTGGATGGCAAGATGGCATGGTGGAACCAATTATCTCACAGAGTTATGGGGAAAGTGCTTTATAAATGGCAAGGCATTATAAACATGTGAACTATAATTATGATTTACAAATGAGAAAATTTAGTTCTTTCAACTATTTTTTATATGACAAGGTTTCTGGACCTTTTGCCATCCTAGCTGAACTTCTCTGCATACACTCTTCTTTATGGGATCCAGAATGTGACAGGCAGTCTTCTAAATGGAATCTGGGTAGGTGAGAGTACAAAGGAAATAGTACTTTCCATTACTTAGACACTCTATAGTCTAAGTTTGCATTAGCTCTTCATAGATACATGATACCGTTGCATTACATTAAGCATATCAACTAAAACTTCAGATCTTTTTTCACTTGACCTTCTGTCCATTTGAGTCATTTACTTGCTAATTTTTTTATCCCTAGTGCAGGAATTTACTTTTAGCCCTGTTAAATTTCATCTTATTGGTATTAGCCCAGCATTTTAGCTTGTTGAGATGATTTTGAATCTGTAGGATGATTCATAGCTTGCTAAATAATAATTTAAGATAAGCTTCCTTCTTAGAAATGATGCCTCAAAAATGAGAGGAATCTATAGGGGGAAGAGGATGAATCCCAGAGGAGAAGAGTGTTACCAGATGGAAGATACCCAACATTAACACTTTGAAAGGGTGGCAAGAATATACTCACAACTGGGTTTATATGCTTTATAACTACTAAAATCCCTGGGCTTGTTTATGACACACAATTGTATAATTTATGGTCTTGGTTAGGGAATAGAGATTTCTGGTTAGCTCAGTGTTATTTGACCCATTCATGCAGAGCAGAATACCCTTGCATCAGATGGGAAGGCTGGGCCTGTTTCTGCTGTGTCTTAAACCTTGGCAAGTTTCCTTTAGTCTAGGCCTTGGACATTCTAGAAGTTGACTAGATGAATGGCAGGCCTAAATATGGCAGTACTACATCTTTAGATCCTGCTCGTGCTGAATCAGCTTTAAAAGTGCATGGCTGCAAATTTATGTGCTGACCTGTGAATGGAGTAACCCCATGAGGTTAGTAAGCTATGTGTTTCTAAGAGGAAAAAAAAAGTATACTTTCAACTATTCCATTTTCATTGTGACTTGATTAGTATCTGAAAATGATTCTACCTCTTTCCCTGTCATCATGAAAACAAAAACCCACATTTAATTGAAATGTTACCAACAAGATACGGTGGGGAGACAGTGACAATGGCTGATATTTCTAAAGCATTTTGAAGATTAGAAAATACTCTACATATATTACCTTACTGATACTGGGAACAATCTTGTGAGACAATTAGTGTTAAGTGTTGTTGTCTCCATTTTGCAGATGAAGAAACTGAGATTTGGAAAAGTTAAAGTGCCTATTACTAAAGGTCCCATAACTAGTAAATGGTAAGGCTAGGCATCAAACCCAGGGCTCCCAGCTACAAATCCTTTGCTTCTTGTATTTTAGCACAACTGTCTATAATAACAAGAACAAAAATGCACAGTCTGGCCTTTGTCACTAACTGATTTTCTGAAAAATATGATATTTGGGTGAAATGATATTACAAGGGGGCAGTTAGTTTTATAATAGCAATACTACAAATATGAGTGATCAGTCAGCCAAGTTATATTAATAGCAGGGGTTTTTTGCTTTCTATTTAAATTCAATTAGAGTGAAAAAATTTTAAAAAGGAGTTATTAAGTGCTTACTATGTACCAAGCTCTCTAAGTGCAAAGCAAAAGTGAAGAAAGTCTCTGCTTTCAAGGAACTTACATTCTAATAGCAGAAACAACACATATGGGGAGTGGAGTGGTGTGGCCAGGGAATGGCGTTTTTGTATGGAAGGTTATAGAGTTATCTATTGAGTGTATCCAAAGGGTAGTCACTAATTGGTTCCCTGAAAATATGATATTTGAGTGAAATGATGTTACAAGGGGACAATTAGTTCTATAATAGCAATGTTTCAAATATCAGCCAAGGTCAATCAGCCAAGTTATATCATAGTCACTTTAACCTTTCTAAGCCTCAGTTTCTCCATATGTACAATCAGGATCACAATGTTTATGCTACTTATTTCATAGGATTATTGCTAGCATTAATGAGATAATGGACTGGGAGTCAGGCAGACCTGGGTTCAAATCTTGCCTTGGGTAGTTACTAGTTGTATGACCCTAAGCAAATCACTTAACATTTCTGATCCTTGATTTTCTAATCTGCAGAACAAAGCTCAACCAATAAATCAACAAGCCTTTTTAAAGTGCTTAAAATGTGTCAGACACTGTACAAGGCAGTAGAGACACTAATACTCTTTGGTATTAGTCCCTGGTTTGGTATTTGGTAGTACTCCCTGGGAGTATTTGGGAGTATTTGGTAATACTCCCTGAGTTTACCAAATAGGGATGTTATGAGGATCAAATGAGATGATGTTTATAAAGAACTTCGTAAGCCTCAAAGCACTATGGAAATGCTAGCTTTTTATATGTTCGTATGCACGTGAAATAAGTATATACCATAGTGTTTACTTTTATGGAAATCAAAAATAAAACTCTATTTCAAGAGTGTAATAATCTGAACAACCATCAGGAAGAGAAATTTTATAAGCATGAAATAATGAGAGAACAATACAAAACAGAAAAAAGATCCAGTATTAGGTTGTAATGGTACATATTATACCTTTTCCTCAGAAAGGAAAAAGGTCGTGTTGGAATCGCGTGGGAGGGCTACAAGGAAGGTGAGACGAGTTGAGTATATGGGAAAGCCCCATAATTACTCTTATCTAGTGTAGACATGCTACTGCCCTCTCTTATAGAATCATAGACTCAGAGTGGAAAAGACCTTTAGATTGCCTAATCCAGGGGCGGCATTCAGGCCACATGTGGCCTACTAGATCCTTAAGTGTGGCCTTTTGACTGAACCAGTTTGTTCTGTAAAATTTGGATTCAGTCAAAAGGCTCTCCTTAGGGATCTAGAAGACCATATACGGCCTGAAGGCCACAGGTTCCCCACTCCTGATCTAGTCCGACTCATACATGACTAGGAATTTTCTCTGGTAAAAACCTTATGAAGTAACTGTTCCATTTCTGGATAACTGGAATCATTGGGAAATTTTTCCTTACAAAATCTGACTCTACCTTCTACCCAGTGGTCCCAGAGTTGTGTGAGAGGTACACAGCTAATTGGAAGAGGACTTAGTTCCAGTTTAAATATTAGATTAAATTTGGACTCAAGAAACCAAATAGTAAGCAAAAGATAAGCAAAGAGAATTAAGTTCTTGTGAGTTTTCTATTTAACCTGTATGAAGAGAGAGCTGATTTGGGGATGATAAGAGGGGAGACTTAGAGGAATACCCCAGTTTTAATGAGGGAGAAACAGGAATGATTAAAACTAGAAAAATAGTCTTCTTGAATAATCAAAGCGAGAAGGTGCTGGCCTGGAAAAAGGCTTTCTCCAGGTAGCTGGATGAAAATATCAGTAATGTGTCTTCATCCAGGAAGATTTTGACTTCTTTGAGGACAGCTTTTGTGTCTCACTTCTGTCTCCCCTAACATCTAACAGCCTTCTCTCTCTGTACATGGAATCTTGTGAGTGCTAGAGGGAACCTTAGGAACCAACTAGGACAATCCACTTTATTTTACAGATAAGAAAGTGGAGGCTTAGATGTAAAATGATTTGGCAAAGGTCACATAGTTTAATAGTGGCAGTTCTTAGACTAGAACTCAGTCTCCTTTTAGTCCATTGGGCTTTCCAATAGGTACTTAATAAATGCCTAATGAGTAATTGAATGAATCTCTTAAAACAGACCAAGCTGTGCTCTGTATCCACCCTATATATATGCAGTTGCCCACTTGCATGAAGTTTTTCCCAAATAAATTTTTAAGTGCCTAATAAAATGTTTTCTTTGCACTTAAGAAAATCTTGCCAGAGAATGCATTGTTGTTGACTTACTATGAGGAGCTGGACTGAAAACAAAATAAATAAAAAATACGTTCTTGAGGCTGTAATCCCAAGGAATGCCTAATCTTAGGTGGTGGCAGTAAAGGCACCAAAATTGATATTTTGCCACATGGGGCTTTATAGTCTGGCTAGTTGGACTGGTGGAAGTAACAGTAGCATTGTAGGCCAGTGGGATGAGATAAATGAAAAGATGAACCTGGGGATGGGCAGCAGAGTAAGCTATGGGGATAGGAAGGAGACTTGGTTAAGGGGAGAAGTAGACTGGACGTATGGAGATCAGTTAGAAGACTGTATTAGTTATTAAGGGGTGAGGTCATGAGAAGCTGAATTTTGGTGGTAGCTATAGAAATGAACATGATTGGGCAACTTTGAGAGACACTGGAGAAGAAACCAGAAAACTAGGTGAATGATTGATTCTGAGAGGAAGGTGAAAAGGAAAGATGAATTAAAGATAAGCAACTTCATGATTTTGAGCCTGGATGAATTGTGTGTGATGTCAGAGACTCCCCCCCCTCCCCTTAGTAGCTTAGGGGAGGAGGTAGTAACTGGTTTTAAGTGAATTGAATTTGAGGTAAGGAGAAGACATCCAGGTGGAAATATAAAGACAGCTGTAGGTACAAGACAGGAACATGGCATAATAAACTGACCTGGAGATTTCAGTAGTCGGAAAATAAGTTTGGGGGAGTCACTGCCTTTAGAGGTAATTGGTGGAGACATGGATGTGGATAGGTTTGCTAAGTGAAAAGAACAATAGAAGCTTAAAAGTCACAATAGTAGCTCACAATGGTGTAGTGTTTTTAAAATGCTTTACATACATTATTTAATTTGATCCCGAAAATAGGTTTGTTTTAATGTAAAGAAATTGAGGCTGAATGAGCTTAACTAACTTGCCCAGGGTCACTCAGCTCATTCAAATGTAGGAAGCTAGGTTTGAACCCATGTCTTCTTGACTGTGTCCAATATTCTATCACAAGGTGAGTTTTGAGACTGTCTTTAATGTGATTTGGGGGCAATGAGCTACAAGCATTTATTAAGCACATACTACATGCCAGACACGATGCTAAATGCTTTACAAATATTATCTCATTTGATCTTCATAGAAAAGGTAGGTCTTGCTATTACTCACATTTTAGAGTTGAAGAAACTGAGGAGAGGTTAAGTGGCTTGCCCAGGGTCTCCTAGCTAGTGTCTGAATCCAGATTTGAAGACAGGTCTTCCCAATTCAAGGTCCAGTACTCTATCCACTACATCACCAGCTGCCTTTTTTGTGTGTTAAGAAAAAGAAAAGTTACTGAAGGGGTCAAAGGAAAAAAGCTATGAAAAATTAAAACTAGGGAAATATATTGTCATTGAAGTATTTGGACAGTTTTTCTTTCCTTTCCATGATTTGAAAAGATTTTTTTAAAGATAAAACTGAGGATTTCAAAGGATATTTTAGAGGTTTTAAAATTAGATTGTTTCATAGTGACAGAGCAAAGACTAAAGACAGTTTAACTGTAATTATGCAGGAATTTTAATTGGTTGAAAAGTGATATAGAAAATGAATAAATATGAGAATAAGCAGCTACTAAGGGACTTTGCTTTACACTTTAGATACATTCCTGAAAAGGAGTGTGTAAAGTGAACATGCTCATTTTGACTAACTTATTGAAAAGTTTAGGACTCCAATCTGGAAAGATGAAAGCTGAAAAGGGAGATATAATCAAAGTTAATAAGATCATAAAAAGTGATCAGACTCATTCACAAAATCCTGGGATACTAAAACTAGGAAGCTCCTTCTGAAGCTTGAAGGGGAAAACGTAGTTTCTAATAATTTCTTTAATTCAGCAAATATTTACTGAAATAATACCAGGTGCTAGGCATATTCCTTACACATTCCGTAGTTTTAGGATGAATAAAAGAAAGGACACTTTTTTGCCATGATAGCATACATGTGGAACTTATTCTGAGGAATAGTAGTGGCAACATATCAAAACAAGTTTATAAGGGAATTATATAAATGAATGAATAAATAATCCACAATGGATAATTGATGAAAATTTGATTAGAATGCACTGGCTATCTCTGGTCTTTTGAACATGTGTCTTTATGTCAGTGTCAAGGACTACATGCTATCCTGGACCAGAATAAATATTCTTAGTTTCTTATTTTTATTTTAGCAGTTTGTTTCTATCGAACAAGTTTTGGCCCTAATATGGAATATATGCCACGATAAAAAATTTACTTCAAGCATCATTTTACTTTTTTCATCATGTTCTGTCTTTTTGCACTTAATTCTCTTACACAAGATCAAATTCCTATCAATTTTTCTTTTACAGTATGGCTCTGTGATTTCTATTCCAACTATCATCACCAGGACTGAGACACGTATCATCTGTTCTTGGACTAGAAGCATAAAGCTTTAGAGTCAGAAGAGACCTTATTTATTATCTTAATTTAACTCCTTTGTTTTATAAATGAGGAAACTGAGACTCAGCAGAAAACCTCTAATCATTTATTTTTCTTAAAGTATCTTGGACTTTTCTGCCTTTGAGAAAGATATTTCTCCATACTGAAGTGTCCTACTCTTCTCCTAAATTTCTGCCCATCCCACAAGCACCCGCTTAAGTTCCTTCTTCTCTATTTGGTCTGTCTCCCTCCCGTCCTCCCTCCCTTCCTTCCTTCCTCCCTTCCTCCCTTCCTTCCGTCTTTTCTTCCCAGAAAACCTACTTGGATCCTCCCTCTCTAATTCCTTTTGTACTAATTTTCTGTCCCGAAGTGACTTCTTACTGTGTTATTGTTGTGTCATATCAGTTGTGCCCAACTCTACATGAGTCTATTTGGGGTTTTCTTGGCAAAGATACTGCAGTGGTTTGCCATTTTCTGAAGTGATTACCTTACCATAGATGCTCTAATTTCTTTTACTTGAACACTTTTTTGCTGGACTTAGCCAGAATTAGATTGTAAGTGCCTTGTGGACAACAATTTTTTTAATACTTGTTTTGTACCTATTACGTAGTAATAGGGAAAATAGCCCTATGGTCAGGAAACACTTTAAGTCCACTCTTCACTCTTGGTTCTTTTTGATCATCTAATTCTGCTAGTTTGTAGATTCTTGGGTCAGCTTATCAAAAGGTGGTCAAGCCTTGGCAAAAACTAGTTCATACCGCCTAGACTCACCTGAGTCTGGTTCATACCAGAAAGCCAGTTTAATTTAGAGTGAGAAATACATCTTCCAGTTAGGAAACTTACCTGAGAAAGCACAATAAAACCAGCAGGCTGCTCACTGAAGATGTGGAATCAGAGCTGGAAAGTGCCTTTAGGGACGAGTAATTGTGCCAAATTCCCCCATTGCTCCTATGAATTGGATCCTTTCTCCCTTGCTCTCCACCTCTGCACCCATGCCCTAGTCAGTTCAGCCTGCTTTAGTCTTTTCCTTGTTACTGGGGCAGTCTGCCTCTTTCAGAGATGGCGATGATGATTAATAGGTACTTAGAGAACCAGTTGCAATTTATGGTAGGGAGAGTAGAGCCATAAGGAGAGTTGAGCCCTGCAGAATCGATGCTTTTGAATTGTGGTGCTGGAGAAGACTTCTGAGCATACAGCAGACAGCGAGGAGATCAAATCAGGCATTGCTTAAAGAAATGAATTCAGGCTGTTCACTGAAGCTGAAGCTTAAATACTTAGGTCACATAATGAGAAAATTGGACTCATTGGAAAAGACCCTGATGTTGGGAAAGATGGAAGGCAAACAGAGAAGGGGATGGCAGAGGATGAGATGGATAGATGGTACCATGGAAACAATGAATATGAACTTGAAAGACTTTGAGGGATAGTGGAGGACAGAAGGGCCTGACTTGCTATAGTCCATGGGGTCATGAAGAGTCAGACATTACTGAATTACTAAACAGCAACAAAGAGATGTCCATCTTTGAGTCCTATGTGATAAGCCCATAATAGAATGAAGCACGGAATTTTGATCTGGAGGTAAATGATCTTGGAAATAGTCTATTCCAATTTTCTTGGTGAATGGAGGAATGATAGCTTCAGGGAGAGAGCTATCTAGTAGGTGGTCACTTTAACATTGGCATTTGAATTCCGTATGGGAAGGGAATCTCTCTCCACCTACCATATCCTTTACACTTGGCAGCTGTGTTGAGCTCTTAACTGCTTTTTAAGTCTTTGATTGCTTGAGTTGCCTAGCTACCAGTAATCATTTGCTTCTGCTAATTGACTGACTAATTTCCACCTGGGAAGTTTTGATAGGCCTCTTATCTTGACCAGAAGATATTTTGGAATGCTGCCTGAACTAGCTGGTAGAATTTTCTAAATGGTGCTAATGGTTCAAGATTTTCTTAAATGCTTAATTTAGGTACTAACACTGTTATTATGTTGTATAAAGTGTCGTTTTTCACCCAAGACAATTAAAACAAAACAAAAACTTAGAGGCAGTGTACCTGGGTTTGAATCTCAGTTCTGCTTTTTACTTCCTGGGGTAAGTTACTTCACCTGTGGGGTTCAGTTTCTTCATCTGTGAAATAGAGGCAATGAAATGGGCTATCTCCTTCATAAGGTTGTTGTGAGGAAATTAAATTCATTCAATAAGAATTTATTAAGTGCCTCCTATAGACATGTCACTTTGTGCTTTCTAATTCTTAAAAGTATCATAAAAATGTCAGAAATCACCATCATCATTACTGCTACCACCACCACCACCACCACTACTCCTACTCCTACTACTACAATGCCCCCTCCCAGGAACCTTCAGCATCTAGTCACTTGCTAGGTTCTGTCATATTCTGTCCCTTGTTCCCTCCCAGTACTCTTGTTTGATCCCTTATCATGCTCTCACTGGTTCTATTGTAATAGCCTCCCAGCCTTCAGTCTCTCCCTTCTCCAGTCCATCATCATGCCAGACTCATAATTTTCCTAATGCAAAGGTTTGACCATGTCAGTTTCCTGCTAATAAACAAATGAACAAACAACAACAAACCAGCCTTCGGTGCTTCTTATTCCTTTAAGCACAAATACAAACTCAGCTGATTAGAGTTCAGTGCTCTTCACACTGACTCCAACCCATCTTTCCAACTTTATTTCATAATACTACCCTTCACAGATTCTTTGTTCCAGCCAATGAGACTAATAGCTATTCCCCAAATTTGATACACCATATGAGGCGTTCACAAATTTTTGTAGGCCTTTTCTCATGACTGGAATGCATTCCCATAGCCTACCTACCTATTAAAAATCTTTATCTTCCTTCAATGTTCAGTTTAGGTTTTGAATACTCTACCTTAGCCCTAGGGTAGGTAGGTGGCACAGTGGATAGAATGCCAGGCCTGGAGTCAGGAAGACTCATCATCTTGAGTTCAAATCTGGCCTCAGACACTTACTGGCTGTATGACCCTGGGCAAGTCACTTAATTCTATTTGCTTCAGTTTTCTCATCTGTAAAATGAGCTGGAGAAGGAAGTGGCACACCTCTCCAGTGTCTTTGCTAAGAAAACCTCAAAAGGGGTCCTGAAGAGTTAGACATGACTGAACAACAATGACCTCACCACTTCCTACCTTCCCCCAGCTAAAAGTCCAGCAGTGTTTCTGGATCCGGACTTTTATCCAATGTGATTGTTAGCTGAAGTTCTTAACCTTTTTTGTGTCATGGATTCCTTTGGCAGTCTGGCAAAGTCTGTGGACGCCTTCTTGGAATAATGTTTTTAAGTGTATAAAATATATAAAATTATGAAGAAAACCAATTATATTAAAATATAATTATAAAAATATTTTTTAAAAAAAGTACACAAATCTTGACTAAGCTTTGTGTTTTTAGCTTCCTTAAAGTTTTTATTTCCTTCATGGTCTTATCTGCTTTCTCAAATTTTCTGGGAGCACTTTGTCTAGATTTCTTTTTTATCCTTATCAGCTCCAGAGATAAAAATTATACACACACACACATACACACACACAGACACACACACACACACCTCTATGTACACATTTGATTGCTTCCCCCTTTCAATTTCCTCAGTAGCCTGGAAGCTCCCTGTGGTCAGGAACTTCCTTATTGTCTATCTTTGTATATGTAGCACCCAGCACAGAATCTTAATCATGGTAGGTATTAATCAATATTGTATTAGATTGATTTTTTTACATCATTAATTCATTAAGTCACAGAGAAAATATAATTATCAATCACCTGTAAAGCAAACTTCTCTTTATGACTTACATTGCAAACATACAGAAAGTATCTTCTCATCCTTGGAGCAGCCCTGGTACTCCTTCTGTTGCCCATTATTTCACAGCTTTTAATACTACTACCTTGCTCCCATATCTGACAATGGCAGGAGATAGTAGACAGATATTTGTAGGTATGTTAAACCAATAAAATTTGTACCTCGAGGTATAAATTTTGTAACCATGAAATTACATATAATACTTATTTTAGGTATCATATTAATGTTTCGTTGGGGGCTCTTCTTATAGCCTCAGGAACCGAGAACTCTTGTTTCAGAAAACTGAGTGATTTGTTATGGGTCATCACTACAGAATCCTGAGGGAGATTTTTGATCATGAGAGCTGATAGTTTGTCCATTGAGAAGACCTCCTTCAGATGTGGTAGAAGACCATGTAGTAAACACAAACTTCTGAAAGAGAACATCTGGTTTTTGCAAGAAACTTGGCCTAATTTCAACAACAATGGGCATTTGAATCCAGCAGCAGAAGGCAGTGTGTTTGGGGAAGAAAGGAACAGCTTTTGTAAATCTACTTTATTGGTGGAATTGAATCTGGTTCCAAAGACTTTGACAGTTTTGCTTGATAGCAGAGAAATGACGAAAACCACAGAAATTGCTGGGGTAGGTGAAGAAGGATGTGTCTGTTTTTTGGAATTTCATTTCCTCTGAGTCAGTAAGTATTCTTTCTTGATTTCTCTGAAAGAGCTCTCTAGTACTTAGTACAGTTAATTGACCACAGGAAATCATGGCCTGGAAATGGCATAAGAAAATTTTTGTTTCTGGTTAATCATATAGTTATGTTGTACCTAAAGTTATAGTTGGTAGTTAGATGGATTACAGCCTCATAATTTGTATGCTGTGCTTTTTTCATTATTTAATGATTTGTTACTATTCTGTCTTAACATATGGATGAGACAGAATGCTCTTGTTGGGAGTAGATTATGGGGTCTCCATACTCTTAAGAAGTATGGAAAATATTCAGAATAACATGGAGAGCAAGGAATTGGAGGAAGAGACAATAGTGGGACACAAAATCAGAGAGAGTAGGAAATCTATTCAGTCTGCCTGTTCTCCAGTCTTTTTTCCACCCTTCATTCTCAACTTAGTAAAAAAGTCCAGTCCCTAAGATTGATTTCCTTTAGATATAGAACTGGATTAAAGCAATTTATACTAATTCTATGGAATATTTGGAGCCTTGTAGAACTTTTAAAATAGAGACACAAGTGGATCTCCCAGTTGATGAAATGAGGAATTTTTTTTTAATCTGGAGGCCTTCTGGTTCTTCTGGTCCACTTGAAGGAGCTGTGTAGCCCTCTCCCTGACCACAAATAAGAATATCAGGGGAGGAAACTACATGAAAGCAGCATTTAATACCGTGCATTCACAGGGAAATATACTTAATGTGCTGAGGGCCTCATCTTTACCAAAAAGCTTTAAATTTCCATAGGTGTTCACAACACCAACCTTCCACTGCTGGTAGGGAATCTGGATCGATATATGAAGGAGTCCATCTAGAATTGATCATGGAGCAAGGGAGCTCTTCTCTGTTAAATAAAATTATAAATTTGAAGTGTAGACCCCTCTCTGCCACTGCTCACTTCTTTCCTCCTCCCCATTATGTGTATGCTGGTGCTATGAAGTAAGGACAGCAACCAGATTGGTTAGCATGGGTGACATCCCAATGGGCAAATAGTTCCACCTTGGAAATGGGAAGAAGGCTGTGATTTCATTGGAGATAGAGAGTTTTCAGAAGAAGGTTTTGTTCATTTGGAGGAGTCAAAAAGTATTTGGAAGGGGACTCTCAAGACTACCTGGCCCTAGTCCATTCAGAGTGTATTTCTTTCTGTGGTGGATCCAAAATTGCTGTTGATGTTATTTTAATAACACTGGGACATTGGAATCATTTCCTATTTCACTCAGTTTAAGATTATATTCCTGTACCAGGGCTACCAAGTTCTCGACTCTCTAATATTAAAGGCACATTAGTTCTCTCCTTGTTTCCTCTAACTCAGGACACTACTATTGATTATCTCTAGGTGCTTGCTTTGCCCTGTTTTATCCAAACCAAAGTCTTTTTTGTTTTTGGATAGCTCTTGCTTATTTCCTTGATACTTTTTTGGGTTTAGATTATAACCCATCTCTGTCTCATCCTGTGCAACTCTCGTCTATGTCTTCCTACAAAGGCCCGACAGAGGGCCTATGAGACGTGCTAAGGCCTTCTCCGGCTCTCTAGTTTCATAGACACTGATGGAGTACTGAGGCTGTTCGTCTGTTATCCATGATTTGTTACATGATCAGCCCATTTTCTTTTTCCAGTCATATGTCTCTCTAGTATGAGAGTAAGACAGCTTATTTTCTCACTAGCTTTCAAATATATGCCATTACTCTCCATCTTCAGAAAAATTTCTCTCTCAAATATATCCCGCTTTTTCGGCTCTACCATCACAGCTCCACATATACTTTCCAAATTTCCAGAATCTTATGAAATGTTCTCCTATTACTGTTGTTTCTCTCAGTTGTTCTCCATGTGACTTGACCCTCTCTGTTCAATGGAAACAGCTTTTACTAATGGCATGATTGAACCTAGTACAGTACTAGGAACACAGCCAGGAGCTCACTGCATGCCTCCTGGCTTATTTTAACCTTCTTTTGTCAGAATGTTCATCCCATACTTCATATATATATACATATATATATATATATACACCACCTTAATTTCCTTTCCTTTCTTTAGTATTCAATCAATCTGTCAACGAGTATTTGTTGAGCAAATACTGTACAGTTCAATTCAATTAAACAAATATTAATTGCATTCCTGCTCTGTACAAGACACTGAGGTAGGTCCTATGGAAGATACAAAGCCAGTAGTCCTAGTAGTCGATGTTTAAAAGGCACTTAAAGTACTTTCTGTTAATTATTTCGTTTAATCCCTACAACATTTTGAAGTATATAATCTAAATGTTTTTATTCCTATTTTATAGATGATGAAATAGTCTCAGAGAGGCAAAGCCTAGGTTTTCTAATTTCAAATCTAAAACTCTCTCTGTTATAGCACAGCTGCCTTCAAAATGAGTAAGAGAAATGTGCTGTGGGAGCAAGAATCACGAGACTCCCTATTCAGAATGAGCTCATAGACTCTTCTGTGTAACTGCATAGACCTAAATGAACAGTGAACAAGTCAAAGTGTGATAAAGTTCTAAAAGGAACATTGCAGAGAATGAAACAGCATATAAAGTGTGGAAGTTAGCTAAATCAAATCACCAAATATTAGTTATCCTCTGCTTACATGTGAAAAATGCTGGGTTATGTGCTGTGGACTGTATAAAGAAACAGAAGATGTAGTCCTGCCTTCAGAGAGTGTATATTTGTTTGGATTGATGTGACATCGAATGGTAAATTTTTTCTCATTGTTATTCAGTCATTTCAGTTATGTCCGACTCTTCATGAGATTCCCATTTAATGTTTTCTTGGCAAAGATACTGGAGTGGTTTGCCATTTCCTTCTCCAGCTTATTTTACAGATGAGGATACTGAGTTTAACAGGGTTAAGTGACTTGTCCAGGGTCACATAGCTAGTAAGTGTCTGAGGTCAGATTTGAACTCATGTCTTCCTGCTTCCAGGCCCAGCACTCTATCCAGTGCACCTAGCAATATGAGTTAATAAGCAAATAAACATAAGTATGAGTGATCATAACAATGAACATGACTAATTTAAAAATGTGTAGTGGAATTCAGAGGACAGGGAGATCCTAGTAGCCTAGAACGGCCTGAAAGGGAGGAGGAAGAACTGAACTAGGCTTTCAGGGGCAAGATTTTCTTTTGGTGGAAGGGGAAGAGTTAGGGGTGTGGGGAGAGAAGTCTTCTAGGCAAGGGGAACAATATCTTCTGTCAGGTATAGTAACAGTAACATACATTTTATTCAGTAACAATTTTAGACAAAGCCTTCTCATATACACTACCTCTTTCAATTTTCACAACTGTCCACATTCATATTTTATAAATGAGAATCTAAGGCTTAAAGAAAGAAAGGTTTGCCCTGGGTCTGACAGCTATTCAGGAGCCACTCTTTCATGCCTTCCTCCCATCTTGTAAGCTCTTGGAGGGCAGGGACTTTTGTTTTTGTCTTTGTGTGTACAGTGCCTGGCGTGTAGTGTGTGGGCACTTGATAAATATTGAATCTCAAACTTTCTTCCAGCTTTTTTTTTTGTGAAGTAGATTCTTCAGTAGTTGGATCCGTTTCAATCAGTTCTCCCCTTGGTAGTTTAGTCACTTCGGAACTGCAGTATTTAGGAGAGTCTGCCTCTAACTCCATTGTTGTTTGAGCTAAGAAAACAAAAAGGGTCAATAAAGATTGAGAATCTTTTTTTAATCTTCCTTAACTTTTCTACCTTAGGAGGATAAGTAACTAGACCTACTCAGGCTTCTCTTTCCTGGTGATAGGTCCCTCAGGCTACAGGTTTTCTACTGTAATTGCAAAAAGAAATTCGTGGGCCTATAATAACATCAACTGTATTTTCTCACCTACCCAATAATCAAAGAAAAGTCCTTGAATCCTGGAGTGGTCAGGTGTATGACTTTGGGAATCCCAAAGGGGAACATAAGGACACTGGATATATCTGGGGCCAGGGAGAAAAGAAGCAGGTTGTGGTGAGATTGAAGTTGGAAGGGGAGGTAAGAGAGTACCAAAAACAAATTTTGTAATTTTGCCCAAGGTCATGGTCATCGCCACTAAAAAATCATCTCCTATGCTATATGCTACTGGAAGTTTTTGTTGATGCCAGGGATAACATCGACTAATTTAGAAGGTTGTAAAACACAGCTTCCCCTACTTCACTTCAGCCCTGTACCTTGCAACACAATCTTCCCCATCCCCATCTCTGGGTCATTAGTAGGAGAAGAGAAAAAAGGAGGTGAAAAAGAGAGAGGGAAGATAAAGCTGTACCTGCTGCCTATTATCAGGGGAGTATATTAGACAACTCCTATCATATTATCTATCCTTCTCTCATAGGCTCCCTTTCCTATCTCTTCCTTCTCCCTTTTTGTTATGCATCGACTGTTGTAGCCATGAACTTCCTAGTTCAAGAATATCGTGAAGTATAATTTCATAAAAGCCAAGGACTTCCTGCAAGATATTCTGGGAGGTGAAAAAAAAGTTATGAGATTTAGTCTAGTATACAGAATCAGGTTTGGTATTTTTAAAATTTACTAAATACTTCTTAGTTATTGAGAGACATTATGGCATAGTGGATAAAGTCTGGAATTCACTGTCCTAACTCTGTGACCACGGATAGGTTATCTAATGTCTCAGAGCTCCAGGCTACTCTGAGATTGTAAGTTAACAAACAGAACTGCTGATCTGTATCGAGGGAGGGACTTTTACTACTGGAAGTTCGCTGTATCAATGCGATCACAGTTCTGGACCTCCCCAATTTGTTTATTAAAATTATATCGACATGGGAAATAATGTGAGTCTGTGAGCTAAATAGCATACTGCCTCTAATTTTCTGGATGACTCTGAGGAAACCCATTTACCTCCTTGTGCCTAATTGTCATGGTACAGGGATAAATTATAACTCTGTAGACAGACATGAAAATTTATGCTGATGGCAGGGAAAACACAGTGCTCCTCCACCTGCCTTTATTACAGGCCTTTAGTAACCATTTAATAAGCAGTTGTCAAAGGAATGAATGAATTAATTAATGACTGAATAAAAATATAATGGTGATAACTATGGCATCTCTGCCTACCTCCCAGAGTTGTTGTGAGGATTAAATGAGATAATGCATATGAAAGTATTTTGTAAGTTGTAAAGCACTCAACACATGTAAATGGAGTCTGATTTGGAGACAGAGAACCTAAGTTTGAATCCTGATTCTTCCAATTTCTACCAAGGGGATCTTAGACAAGTTATGTCACTTCCTTGTGCCTCAGTTTCCATTCCTGTAAAAAGGGATAACAAGACTAAGTCCCTCCCCTAACATCTCTTCTAGCTCCAAATTTCTCATCTCATGTTGGCATGGAGTTATGTCACCTGAGTTAGAGCTACTGGTAGGGGACACACCAAAAATTGAAAAGGAAAAGTTCTTACAGTAGAGTACATGGACCCTGGGGGTTCCTGAGACCCTTTAGGGGCTCTGTGGATTAAAACTATTTCCATAATAATACCAAGGCCTTATTTACCTATTAAAATACTCCTCCTTCCAGCTATATATCCTGCCATGAGGCTGGATTTTCTTCATGTACTTCAACCAAAATAATGTATTATAACAGATTAAATGGAGAAGCAGATAGGAGAATCTAGGTTTTATCAACTCTGACATTAAAGAAATTTGCAAAAACATGCAAAACCATTTTTTGTTTTGGAAAAGAGTTATTTTTCATAAAAATATTTATTGGGTTTGTTTATTGTTATTTTAAATGAAGTAATAAAATATTTTTAAAATTATCCATTTTAATTGTTATTATGATAAATATTGATAGCTATAACCCACATAGACAAAAGAAAGCTTGTTTGAGTCTGCATTAAGTTTTAAGAAAGGAGTCCTGACTCTAAAATGTTTAAACCCAGAAGCTCTGGCCTTGAAGAACAGGTAAAGAAATAAATCAGTGCAGGTGAAAAAAGAGAAAGGGGTAGTGATGTAGAGCAAAAGGAAATAAATACTAAGTAGGGAGAAATAACCAGATGTGATGAAGAGAGAAGAGAATAACCTGGTGATCAGGTAGTAGAGAAATCCTTAATCTACTGTTAATTGGTTTTATGGAGGAAAATAGATGAAATGATTTCACAGTCATTTACGTAAGCACAATGTTATGAATGGGCAATCAGGCAAATTATTTTAGAAAAGAGTATTTCATAGATAATAGACTTAGCATTAGCAGGGACTCTAGAGGTCATCTGGTCTGATGATCTCATTTTACAAATGAAGAATAGAATCTCAGAGAAGTAGATTGACTTGTCTTAGGCCACTTGAATAGCAAGTATAGGAGTCAGGATGATTTGAACCTGCATCCTCAGATTCAAATCTAAAACTCTGTTCACTACACTGTACTATACTATACTACACTACAGTACACTACCAAATTTTTTTTCTTTTTCAATAGATGGGTGTGAAAAGCAAGATCTCTCTATTTACCAAGGTTCCTCTTTTTCTTATCTTTTTTTTCCTGTTCAGCACAAATCTAATTTCATATCTTCTTTCTTTATCTATGTCTGTATTTGTATTCAAATCTGTAGCTATAGCTTTGAGGAATAAGAAAACATTGATTTAAAGAAAGAAACCACAATATAAAGCAAAACAAACAATGTGAAAGCTTTAGGCAAGAAACCAGACCACATGAAAATCAGAGCATTTTAGAGGGGAAATGGAGAATTAATAATGCATGGTAATTAGCATTGTTAGAGAATTGGGTCCAGTGATCATAGTAGATAATCATAAGTATGACAAGCATGAATCAGCGGATCACAGAATCTTGTGGTTCGAATGTTCCTTAGAAGTTGTGATGATGATGGTGGTGGTGGTGGTAGTGGTGGTGGTGGGGTGGTAATAGCTAGCATTTATATAGCAGTTTAAAGTTAACAAAACACAATTATGTGTTATCTCATTTGACCCTCGCAAATAACCCTGAGAAGTAGGAAGCTATTATTTCCATTTTATAGATGAGAAAAACTCAGGCTGAAAAAAGCTTAAGTGACTTTGTCAGGTCTTAGCTAGTAAGTATCTGAGGCAAGATTTGAACTTAGGTCTTCTAGACTCTTAAGTCTAGAACTCTATCCATTATACCATCTAATCCAAAGTATAGCTGAATAGCAATCTATCCTATAATATCGCAAGGAGTCATCTAGTTTCTACTTAAAATCGCCAGAGAATTTACTATCTCCTGAGGCATCCCATTTCACTTTTCAGACAGTTTAAGGAATATTTTGACTTTCCCTCCTTGAGGGTGAATCAGAAGAATAACAGGGTACTCTAATATTCCCTTATGTCATTATTTACTTAGTGTTGTATTATCATCCACAAATATCTGTAGCTCCTTCCTGGTAAAATCAGTAACCATTTATATAAGTCAGAATAAATTAGTCCTCTCTGGAGTGACTGTGAGATGCAAGATTTTACCCAGTAGCACACATTCATTTACTGCCTAAGCCAATACTAAAACCTAGGTCTATTCACTATCTGTGACTCTTTCCACTACATCATTTTTCTCTTTGTCTCATCCCTTCTTGAACCCATTGACTGTATTCACTCCCAGATTGTTTACTCTCTACATTTTCTCCACACATACACGGTTTAGTTACTCTATCTCCTTATTATACCAGACTAAGTTCATACTTGAAAATAGGGAAAATCTTAAAGCTAAATACCAACTTTCACTTTCAAATCATCTCTCTCAACATGAAAGCAACATTTTACTCTATGCAGGGATAATTTGCTAAAGGAAGGTGGCGAATATAGTATGATGCAACTGAGTTTGTAACCTCACTATTCTTTAAAATATGGGGGCTAGGACCTTCAAAATGAAGATTGTGCTTTTTTGCTTTGCTTTATTTATATCAATGTTTAATGCTAATTTCTAATGACTTGTTTCACTTAAGATAAATACTCTTTAAAGAAAACAACAAAGGATGACGGATCTCTAGATCCTAAATTATTTTGCACTCTGCTTTCTTCCTTCCCCAGTAATTTTAAAGTGAAATTTGGAGGAAAAAAATGGTACGGGAACTATACAACTAAGTATAGCAAGTTTTCAACTTATAGCCTCTCTCGGGAGTCCTGTTTTTAAAGTAGCGCCTTCTCAAAATAGAATTTAAAAAAAATTAACGGGCACTCCTCTTCATTCTGATGAGATTTGGTACATGTAGGTTGGCATTCAACCTGTTCTTATATGTTAGGAATTTATGAATTTTGATCATGTTGGATTTATCAGACAGAGTGACAGACCCAAATGTAAGATGAGCCCCAAGATCAAGGAAACAAGGTCAAGAAAAGTGCAGGACCAGGGAAAAGATCTTCCCTTTGATTGAAGCTAACTACCCATTAGAGAAGGTGAAATTAAGGTGTTGCCCTAGATGTCAGGAGACATGATGTAAATTCAGCTGTAAACTTGGAAATTGCAACATGTCAACTGAAAGGTTATCATCATGGCATCTAAAAAATGGAGACTTGGAGGTTAAGAGCATGTCTGTTGTTGCTTCTGTTGAACTGTTCAGGGGAGAGGGTGCCCTGACTAGCCAACATGAACATTCCTGTCCGCTTGGCAGTCTGACTGTAAATTTGTAAATTGCCATTCAGACTCATGAGACGGTCCCAACTGTATTTGGAAGTGGTAAGCCAGTTTTCCTAGGGCTTGATGATGACCCCAAAGATAAGCTGATTATTTTAGTTTTAAACTTCAGAGCAGTGGCACAAGATACTGGACTCTTGCTGACCCTCCTGAGGTGATGTGTGTGTGTGTGTGTGTGTGGTCCCACTTAAAACTTTTGCTTCCTATATATCATCACTCTCCTCAACCTTTAGAATTTTAGAATGATAAGCTTTATTTTTCTTTCTATTTTAGTCTTTTCTTTTGACTTTCTAAAAATTTCCAAATTGCCAGGAGTCTCTTGGAATTTTTGAGAAATGCTCATCTCCCAGGCAGAGTTGTTTTTTTTTGTGGTTGTCCTCAGGTGGCTGTGTGCAGAATCACTTCACTATCACAGTGATTCCTGGGAATTGTAGCCCATTGATCTTGCAAGAAAGTAGAGAACATGCCTGCTCAAAGATGGTGCTTCCTTCCTCCCTGAAATGTAGCAGCCAAATGCTACAGACCTCATGAGGAGTTTAAGAACAGCCACTCCACAGCAGAGTTTATCAGATTAGGAATATTGTAGTCAAGAAGACAGCTTTCACAGGGCAGTGACATGAGACTTGTTACGCTTCAGGAGCTTACATAATTTTTAAAATTAAATTTTATATTTTCCAAATATCAGACTTTTTTTCTTTTCTTCCAATAATCCCCATAGTTAGGCAAAATAAATTCCCAAATTAGCTATGTCCAAAAATATATCTCATTGTGTATCTTCAGTCCATCACTTCTCTCTCAGGAGGTGGGCAGCATTCTTCATCATTGGTCTGTAATCAGTCAATCATTGTATCGATGAGAGTTCTTTAAGTCTTTTAAAATTGTTTCTTTTATCAATGTTATTATTATAGTATAAACTTTCCTCCTAGTTCTACTCATTTCACATTTGTTCAGTTCATGCAAGTCTTCCTAGGTTTCTATTAAACTATCTTTCATAATTTTTATAGCACAATTATACGTTAATATATATATATGTATATATATACACATTTGTATACCATTACTTTTATATACCATAATTTGTTCAGCTATTCCCTAATTAATGGATACTCCCTTAGTTTCCAGTTCTTTGGTATTAATAAAAGAGTTGCTATAATTGGTTTTGTACATATCAGATCTTTTTCTCTTTCTTTAGGTCTAGTATTGGTATCACTGGGTCGAAGGAGGAAATAATTTTACTTCTGAGGAACTAATATTTCAGAGAGAGATAGAGACAGAGACAGACAGAGAGAGAAAGAGAGAATGCTTATTGAAAGTCTGATCCTTCATTCAGAGGAAAAATCAAATTCACTAGAGGAGATCAAATAGCACTGTTTTCTTAAATGCCTACATACCTATTCCTTATAGAGGTAAGAAGCTTTTCTAAAATGAAACAAAACCGCCCTGCAAAATGCAAAACTCCTCAAAGGACCCTTCACCACTGGTTGAGAAACTAGAAGAAAAGGCAGAGGCAGCTCTTTTGTCTACTCTAGATATAACAGAGAAACATCCAAGACTTGTCAAAATGGATGCTTTTTTACCCAGATTTGGTGATTCACTTGGGCACAAATGACACTTGTAGAAGCAACAGATATTGCTATCAGTTATGAAGTCTTGGGCAAGAAGCTGAAGACCCTGGGGGAACAGATTGTTTTTTCCTCCTATTGCCCACTGTAAGCAAGAGATACAGAAAAGAAAAAAATTAATCTAAGAAATGAACAAATAAGTAACACTGTGGTGTCTGATGAAGGAATTGGGTTTTCTCAATCATAACTTAAAATATAGAGTTGATAAATTCCTGATCAGGAATGGAGTATACTTAACAAAGGCTTGACTTCTAAATTTAATCCAAAAAACTTAAACTAAAAAAGCTGCGGGAAGAAGAGAGCTACATATGTATATTCTCCATGTTAGATGCTATAGAGAATAGTCACAAAGAAGGAAGAATAGTGTCTGAGATGCTCAGGAAACAAAAATCCAAGAAAGGATTCTGCAATATAGCCATTGACATGAATTACCAAAAGTTTAGGGAAGGAAGGAAGGAGGAAAGAGAAGGAAAGAAAGAAAGGAAGGAAGAAAGAAAGAAAGGAAGAGAAATATGCTTCAGTCTGCCCACTTAGTCCATCAGTTCTATATCTGGAGGTGGATAGCATTTCTCATCATGAGTCCTTTGGAACTGTGGTGGTTCATTGTCAAGAGGTACTGTCTTTCACAGTTGATTATCTTTACAATATTGCTGTTATACTGTTGTTCTCCTGATTCTGCTCACTTCACTCAGTATCAGTTCATACAAGCCTTCCCAGGTTTTTCTGAAACCATTCCATTCATCATTTTTTACAACAAGGAATGAAAATGTGAAGACATAAAGGGAAAAAGTTTCTGTGAAGAGGAAAAATTGAGTTTGTTCAAAGAGACCAATGTGGATACACAGGGAACTCACCAACCAACTTCAGTTTTAAAAAGAAATGTATATATGATGGAAACAAATTAGGTAATAGAAGATGAATATAAGAGCATGGCTCAAGTTTTAGAAAAATAGTATCAGGAATGCTCAAAATGAGTCGAAGTTTGTGATGAACAGCCAGGAATAATAAAAAAGTTTTTAAAACTGTTTGTCCTTCATTTTGAAGAAGATCGATGACATCACGAGTGATGCCTTGACTTGCTGTGAATTGGATTTAAGTGAGGCAGAGTTGCACAAAGTCGTCTTTCTTCTTGAGTCATTAAAGTCTAGTGATAGGACAAACCTCAAGACAACTGGCAATGGCCCAGGATGCGGTGAATGACCTTAGTGTCTTTGATGTCTGACCAAGCTCCACAGTGCCCACTTCAGCTGCCTTCATAGCTGTTGGAAAGAATTGTTTTCATCTACCCATTCCTGGGGCCAGGGTGAGGGTAACAGGGGTGTGAGTCTTCACATGCTTGGGGTAGACATTCCCCTAACTCACCAATAGGTTTGAGGTTCACTGGTTACCTTCAACTTGGTTTAGCCCATCTGCTGTGATGGTTTACCAGGGTGTAGCCATTGTGCATTCTACTTTTTAAAGCTGCATTGAGAGGAAAAAAGAATCTATTCAGTGGGGCAGATTGGATGAAGGCAGAGATGATTATTTCTTATTTTCTTTCCGTTTTTCTGTGATAGAGAATGACCCTTGTACTAGAAATGACAGAACTAAAATTATTAAAAGTGAGTTTGTACCCAAGATGAGTTAAGGACATACTGAGAAGCAGTGTAACCACTCTTGATGAATTCAAGCCACCTGGACCAGATGAATGACATCCTCAGATCCTAAAAAGGGTGTAGATATGATTGCTGAGCCACTGTCAGTGATACTTAGAAGATCATAGAAAATAGAAGCTCCCACATGATTGGAGGATAAATATGATGATTTCCAAAAAAGGGAAGAGAGCAGAGTCTGCAAACTATAGGCCAGTGAGCTTAATTTTGATTCCTGGGAAAATTCTATAGTGAATTTTTGCTGAATGTGGTAACTATCCAGAGATTGAGGAAGTGACTTACCAAGAGCCATGATGGTTTCATTAAGAACAAGTCATGCCAGCCATTAAACTAGTACATGAAAGTAATGCCGTGCATATAGTTTACTGAGATTTTAGCAAAGCTTTTAAAAAATTATCTTTTGTTGTTCTTTTACAAAGATGGAGAGATAAGGATTAGATAATAATACCATCAGTTGGAGTTAGAGCTGGTTGAGTGGCCAGACTTAAAGAGTAGTTGCTGATGATTCAATATCAACATGGAAGAAGATCTCAGGCAAGGTACCCCAAGGATCTGTGCATGGCCCTGTGCTGTTTTACATTTGTATCAATGGCTTGTATAAAGACATAGATGACATGTTTATAATGTTTGTAGATGACATATGTCTAGGAGAGATGACTAACAAACTAGATGACAGGTTCCAAAAAGATTGTGAAAGGCTATAGCTTTGGGCTGAGTCTGATAAAATGAAATTCAATAAGGAAAAATGTAAAGTCTTGCATCTGGGTACAAATAATTAACTTTACAAATATAGATGAGGGAGGCATGGTTAGAAAGTAGTTGTTTTGAAAAAGGTCCAGAGGTTTCTTTCAGTGGCCTGCAAGCTTGATGTAATTCAGCAGTGTGGTGTGACATGCACAAAAGCTAATATGATCTTGGACTGCATGAAGAGGGACATAGCTCTTAGTAATAGGAAGGTAAAAGTTTTGCTGTACCTTGACCATTTTAAACTTTATTGGAAGTTTTATGTTCAGTTCTGGGTACCATGCTTCAAGAAAAACATTGATAAATTGGAGAGTCATCAGAGGAGATCAGCCTGGATGGTGAAAGACCTTGAGTCTTTGTCATGTGAAGATTTATCAAAGGAATTGGGTGTGTTTAGCCTGGAGAAGAGAAGACTCGGTGGAGGTTGGTTAAGGATATTATAGCTGTGTTAAAATATGTAAACAGCTGTCAAGGGGAGGAGGAATTAGACATGTTCTATTTGGCCTCAGGGAACAGAACTAGAAACAATGTGTGGAAGTTACAAAGATGACAATTTAGGCTCGATGGGAGGGTAAAAAACAAACACACTTCCTAACACTTCGAGCTGTCCAGAAGGGGAATGGACTGCTTTGAGAGGTGGTGGGTTCCCTCTCCTTGGAGGTCTTTACGGGTAGACTGGAGGACTGCTTGTTGGTTATGTTATAGTTGAGGATTCCTTTCATAGATGGCTAAGGAGATCTCTTCCAGCTTTCAAATTCTGTGATTCTGTGCTTATGGGTGGTCAATACAGAAATGACTAGTATAATGGAGAAAGACTGGCAGTCCTTTGTTCTTATCCTGGCTTTGCTAATAACTGTGTGACTTTGGAAAAATCTTTTAACTTCCCTGAGCTCATTTTCCTCATCAGTAAAAAGAGGGTGTTGGATTAGGTGGTTCATTAACCACAGAAATTCTACTCTTGTTTGCAGGGACTGACTGAAAATTGGGAGCATTTCTTTCTTTCTTAGGAAATCCAGTCTTGCAATTACATTAAGGAAACCAAATGAATGGGCAGATGGAGTGGACAGGGAATTAGGAAAAGAATGTTATACTAAAAATAGCAAGGAAAACTGAGGAGAGAAGAACCCAGAATGTTGTCATGGACCTTAAGTTTGGGGTGGGGTCAGAGGATAGCATAAAGAGAAGAACAGGGTGATGAGGTAAAGACTGTAACATGAGCTAGCAGCTGGGGTACTAGGGAGAGGATTGGCCTGGTTAGTGGTGCTTTGGAACAGCTGCAAAGAGGGGGGAGGGTAGGACTTTGTAGGATTTGTCAGGTTAGAAAATTCACCATTCTGGTTCTATAGTCTCTTATGGATGAAGCACATAGAAGCAGATCCAACCTAGCTAGCTGTATTGGAAAATCAGGTGTATTATTTAGCTATTGAGGGTGCTTCCTTTGCCTCCCTCATTTTATGAGTGCTCTTTTTTCTTAAATTATCTTATGCTTACTTATTGTTTACAGGTCATATTATCCAGTATAATGCAAGCTTTTTGAAGGCAGGGACTGGTTTCCTCCTTTTCCCTTTATATATCAGTGCCTAATATAGTGCATTTCACATAGTACATATTAAGCAAGTACTTGATGAATTGAATGGAATTGAACTGAAATGAAATCAGTCTTCTCACTTTTGCTTAGCTTGGAATGTCCAGGGGAGTTGCACTTGTATATGGCCTAATGCTGTAGGGGGAAGAGAGGATGTCTTAATTCAGCCCTAGTCCCCCCCTCCTACCATTATAGTCTTCTTTCTTTAAAAATTGTATTTAATATTTTATTTTTCCCATTTACCTGTAAAAACAATTTAAAAATTCCTTTTCCCCCAAAATTTTGAGTTCCAAATTCTCTCCCTCCCTCCACTCCCACACTCTTGAGAAGGCAAACAGTTTGATATAGGTTGTACATGGGTAGTCACGCAAGATATATTTCTATGTAAGTTATTCTGTGAAAGGAAACATAGAGAAAATCCAAGAAAAATAAAGAAAATAAAGAAAAAGTATCTTTGATCTGCATTCAGGCCGTACCAGTTCTTTCTCTGGAGATGAACAGCACCTTTCAACATAAGTGCTACAAAATTGTCTTCTATCATTATATTGCTGAGAATAGCTGTTATTCATAGTAGATCATCATGCAATATTGCTTTTGCTGTGTACAATGTTTTCCTAGTTCTGCTCATTTCACTTTGCATTAGTTCATGCAAGTCTTTCCATGTTTTTTCTGAGCACATCCTGCTCATCATTTCTGAAAGCAAATACTATTTCATCACAATCATATACAGCAACTTGTTCAACCATTCCCAACTGATGGGCATACCCTCAATTTCCAATTCCTTGCCACCACTAAAAGAGCTGCTATAAATATTTTTGTATACACAGGTCCTTTTCCTTTTTGTTTTTTTTATCTCTTTGGGATATAGCCCTAGTAGTGTTATTGTTTAGTCAAATGGTATGCATGGTTTTATAGACTTTTGGATATAGTTCCAAATTGCTCTCCAGAATGGTTGAACCAGTATACAACTTCACCAATAGTACATTAGTGTTTTAATTTTCCCACACCTCCCCCAAGGTTTGTCATTTTCCTTTTCTGTTATGTTAGCCAATTTGACAAGTGTGAGGTAGTAGCTGAAAGTTGTTTTAATTTGCCTTTCTCTCATCAATAGTGATTTTGAACATTTTTTTACACGACTATAGATAGCTTTGGTTATTTTGTCTGAAAACTGCCTGTTCATGTCCTGTGACCATTTATCAACTGAGGAATGGTTCTTATTTCTATAAATTTGACTCAGTCTTCTATATGTTTGAGAAATGAAGTCTTTATCAGAGAAACTCACTGTAATTTTTTCCCAGTAATGATTACCAACTGTGTATTTCTCTCCATCCTATTTGCCCCCTGTTATCCTACTCTCTCTCTCTCCTTTTACCCTCTCCCTTCTCAAAGATGTTTTGCTTCTGACTTTTACCTCCCCAAAACTGCCCTCTCTTCTGTCATCTTTCCCTCTTATTCCCTTCCCTTCCTACTTTTCTGTATGGTAAGATAGATTTCTATACCCAAGTCAGTGTGTATATTATTCCCTCTTTAAGCCAATTCCATTGAGTAAGGTTCATGTGCTCCCCTCCCTGCTTCCACCATTTCCCCCTCCACTGTAAAATCTTTTTCAGGCCTCTTTTATGTCAGATAATTAATGCCATTCTACCTCTCCCTTTTTCCTTCTTCCAGTGCATTCTTCTTTCTCATCCCTCAATTTTATTTTTTTTAGATAATCATACCATCACATTCAACCTACACTTCTGCTTTCTGTCTATGTATATTCCTTCTCACTGCCCTAATAATGAGAAAGTTTTTAGGAGTTTTAAATAGCATTTTCCCAAGTAGGAATATAAACAGTTTAACCTTATCAAATCTGTTGTGATTTCTCTTTCCTGTTTGCTTTTTTTGTGCTTCTTTTACAGCCTGTATTTGAAAGTCAGATGTTTTATTTAGTTCTGGTCTTTTCATCAGGAATGCCTGAAAGTCCTCTATTTCTTTGAATATTCATTTTTCTCCATGAAGGATTATACTCAGTTTTGCTGAGTAGGTGATTCTTGGTTGTACTTCTAGCTCTTTTGCCCTCTGGAATATCTAGAATTAATGTAGTTGCTTCTAAATCTTGTGTTATCCTGACTGTGGCTCCATGATATTTGAATTGCTTCTTTTTGGCTGTTTGCAGTATTTTCTTCTTGATCTGGGAGGTCTGGAATTTGGCTAGAATATTCCTGGGAATTTTCATTTTGGGATCTTTTTCAGGAAGTTATTGGTGGATTCTTTCAATTTCTATTTTACCCTGTGGTTCTAGAATATCAGGGCAGTTTTCCTTAATAATTTCTTGAAAGATGATGTCTAGGCTCTTTTTTTGATTGTAAGTTTCAGGAAGTCCAATAATTCTTAAATTATCTCTCCTGGATTTATTTTCCAGGTTAATTTTTCCAATGAGATATTTCATCTTTTCTTCTATTTTTTCATTCTTTTGATGTTGTTTCTTGATGTCTCATAAAGTTATCAGCTTCCACTTGCCCAATTCTAACTTTGAAGTAATTATTTTCTTCAGTGAGTTTTTGTAATGCCTTTTCCATTTGGCCAGTTCTACTTTTTAAGGAGTTCTTCCCTTCAGTGAATTTTTGTATATCTTTTTCCATTTGGACAATTCTTTTCAACGCATTCTTCTTTTCATTGGTTTTTTGTACCTCTGTTACCAAGCTATTGATTCCTTTTTCATGATTATAATGTATCACTTTCATTTCTCCTCCAAATTTTTCCTCTACTTCTCTTACTTGATTTTTAAGATCCCTTTTGAGCTCTTCCATGGCCTGAGACCAATTCATATTTTTCTTTGAGGCTTTGGATGCAGGAATTTTGACTTTGTTGTCTTCTTTTTAGTGTGTGTTTTGATCTTTCTTGTCACTGTAGTAACTTTCTGTGGTCAGAATTTTTTTCTTTTGTTTGCTCATCTTCCAGCCTATTACTTGACTTTTAGCTTTATGCTAAAGTGGGGTTCTGCTTCTCAAGTTGAGAAGGCACTGTCTCAAGCTTCAGGTTTTCTGTTCAGCTGTTTTCAGAGGTAATTCTGGGGATCTGTAAGTTTTTGGCTCTTCCAAGGTAGTATGATTTAGGGAGAGGTGTGTTTACTACTCTCTTGTACTGTGCACTGGTTTGTGAGTGGCCATAAGCACTTGTTTCAACCCTGGAACTGTGACCAGGTCCCTACTCCCCTGGGGCTGCAAGCTCTGCTATGCCAGTGCTTCACACTGGGACTAAGACCAGATCCATGTATAGTCAATGCAACAGAGTCCTGCCCCTGATGCCAGCAAAGGGACCCCTGTAAACCTCCTTTTGACCCATTGTGTGATCCCCTTACTGTCTGTGGGCTAAGTGGACTGGAAACTATCACTGCTGTCACTGATTCAGTTGCCCTGAGGTCTGCTCCTGGTTTGCTGGGGCTTGGTCTGCACTGGTGCGACCTGTACTGGACTGTGCTCCTCTGTCACCCTGGTACAACAGACCTCTCCTGCCAACCTTCTAAATTGTCTTGGGCTGGAAAATTGTTTCTCTCCATCTTTTTGTGGGTTCTACCACTCTTGAATTTGTTTAGAGTCATTGTTTAAAGGTATTTGGAGGGGTATGGGGGAGAGCTCAGGCAAGTTCCTGCCTTTACTCTGCCATTTTGGCTCTGCCTCACCTCTCCAGTTTTCTTACACTTAACTCCACTCCAACGCTCCACCATTCAGCCACCCTGGTCTACTTGCTTCTCCTCACATATAGTACTCCATTTCCTGACAGGTTATTTGTATTGGAGTTTTTCCATGCTTGGAATGCTCTTCCTTATCCCCTCTGACTCATAGTTTGTTTGGCTTCCTTCAAGAATCAGCTTCTGCAGGAGACCTTTCCCAATCCTTTCCCTTCCCTCTAAGATAAATTTAAAACTATACAAACCGTTTACACTATACATCTTCAATTTACATGGCTATTTTCATCTTGCCTCTCTCAGAACATGAGGTTTTCAAGGGCAAGGAATATAATTTTACCTTTTCTCGTATACCCAGTGCTTAGTATGGTACCTGAAACACAGTAAGAGCTTAAAAAGTTTTGTTGACTGTCTAACTTGACTGTTTCTTCTTTAATATTTATTTGAGAGGAAATGTTATAAAGCAGTAGCATTTAAGAAAACATTTAATTTCTTAGACATCTAAGAACACACATTTAATAATATTAATTTATCTCTGGAAGAAATGAGCCATTCAAATCCCATTATTTTATAGATGAGGAAATAAAAATCCAGAGATATTGATTTGCCTAAGGTTCCAACTTCAGCCCCAAAGGTCCCAGATTATGAAGTATTCTGGGGCTTCTTGGGGGATGGGGTTGGGTCTTACACCCTTTGCTTCTGGATTCCTCTAGCTGATGTCTTGCCTATAGGAAAAGGGTGGGTAAAACATAATTTATATTATGAAAAGAACAAAAATAGGTATGATTTTTGTGGGGAGTGTTCAGTTATTGCCAAAGTCTTTTAATATTAAAACTAATGGGTTAAAAAGTTATTGATACTCTTTTTGTAGTACCAAAGGAAATTTAATGGCAGAAAGGACAGAAAACTGACCTCAACATCAGAGACATATGGGTTCAAGTCCTGCTTCTGAAACATGCTGACTCCATGCCCCTGGATAGCTCACTTAAATATTGACTGTCCCCAACAACTCTTTGAAATTGTAAATTTCAGAAGTGGTGCTTGTTGGCATTGATAGAGGGAGTTTTTTTTTTTTACAGGGAGTTCCAAATATCAATGAAATTGCAGGTTTGGTTTCCTGCTTGTACTCTCACCCCTCCCCCATCACAAAAAGAAAAAGAAATCAGGTCCAAAGGTGAGATGGACTATGAGAGCTGAAAGGGACTTTAAAAATTATCTAACCCAAAACTCTCATTTTTCAAATGAGGAAACTGAGGCCCAGAGAGGTGAAAATAGCTTGCTTAAAGCTGTGGAGCTTGTTAGTAACAGAGCTGGGATTAGAACCCATGCTTCTTGACTCTAAGCCTAGTTCTGATTCCAAGAATCCATGGCTTAATTTCATTCACCCCTTAAAAAGTATTCCATTATTAAAAGCATCCAGACCAGCCAAGATTTGAACAGTTGAGAGGATATACTATGAATTCATCTTGAATGTTGGGCAAAATGCTAAGAGAACAGGTTTTGTCAGATTTGTAAATCAGAGAGAAGCTGCTGGGGCTGGAGCCTTGTTGGGAACCTGGAGGTTACAGGAAGCAGAATGTTGATGGGTAGGGGGTTTTGTCCATTGGCAGAAGAATTGGCATTAAGGACTGGAAAGGTGCTGGAATGGGTTGTTTCAGTCTGTATTGGGTTCTCTCCTACTAAAAGTCTTAAAGTAGAGGCCTTCAATAGTCACTTGTCAGGGATGTTATGTAGGGTTATCCTATTCTACTAGATCGACCTGAGGTCTATTCTAACTGAGATTCTGCAATTCTGCTTAAGCAGTGATAAGAGTATCAAGGAGTGTGAGGTCCAAAATGAAGCAATTGTTTTTGCAGACATTTGAATTAGAGAGTTGGGAATTTCAGGGTCACATTATGCAAGCATGGGCTTGGGTAGGGCAGGGTTTGGGGGCAATGGGACAGATTGGGAAATTTTTTTAAAAAGTTAGTCTTTCCTTCTCTATTTCTCTCTGCTTCTCTCCCCATCTCAGTTTTTTCTCTCATATTTGTCTTTCTATTGAATGTGTTCCTTTCCCTGGCCATAATATGATATGAGTATGGTTTATTTTAAAAAATGTCAAATTTACTGAATAGTTTAAAGTTCTTTGCTTGTAATTTATAAAGGGATAGAGTTGAAACTAGTGTATTTTTCCTTCCTTCCATCCCCTCCTCCATAATAAAATTAGGCTACATTTGTATATGATCCTCAATGACTTTTTGTGCCTGTACATCAGTGATTGATTTAAATTGTCAATAACCAAGTTATTTGATAGTTTTGATAGGAAACTAATGTTAAACAGTCATTCATTGACTTACCTAAATGATTGTTAAAACATATGAAGTATTAAAGTCTTGAAATTTTATATTGCTAATTGATAGCCAAGCAGGATACCCTTGAATTCCAAATAATTAATGAAGTCTGAATGAATGAGCTGACATATAATGGTTGGAGAATGAGTCTGGTGTCCTTGTCAGGCAATAATGACCTTTTGCATAGTCCAGAGAGATGAGCTCTCTGCCTGGAAGGGACTGAGAGGGTGATGTTAACTAGGAATTTGGGTGACTTTCCTAGCCCAAATGAATGATAAGAATTTGTCCAATGCTTCAATTTCTAAAGATTTCAAAAATACGTCCCTTGCTTCCCTCATCCCTTTCTCCTCAAGACCTTCAGGGATTTGGGATAAATGGACAAACAATCTACTCGAGGACATCTTCAAGGAATATCTTGCTGTTTCTTAGCAATTTTCCTTGAAACCTAGCAACAGCTGTAGAAAGTTCAATATTGGCTGCATTTAAATTAGATCTATATCAGTCTGGGTCATTGGGGCTGCCACAAAATCAATTGGAGCAAGTCTTCTCAGTTCCAAACAAGTTGTAAAATGTGGAACTAGGAGACCAGTTAAATTCAAAATATGTCAAATCCAGAAAGCCAACAGTAGATTCAATACCAAAACTATAGAAACCAAGAAAAATATAAATTAAATGCCACCCTAAGGTGTTTAACATTTTTTTAAAAAATAAGTGAATTTTAATGCACTTTAATAAAAAACTTCATTTTTCAAATGCTTAATTAAATCTGTCTCTTATTAATAATAGCCCTAACCCTAATTCTGTGTTAGTTGTTGTGAGAGATTCTGATGTTATTGTCTTCAAGAGGTTTGTAATAAAGTTGTTTATTAAGCACCTATACTATATGCTGGGCACTGTGCTAAACACCGGAGATAAAAATACAAAAAAGAAAAACAATCTCTGCTCTCAAAGACCTTACGATCTAATGGGGAAAAACAACACACAAAAGGAAGCTGAAAAGTGGGGAGGGAGCATAGTGGAGAAGTCAAAGAAGTCCAAAAGGAATGCAGCCAGGTGGGAAATGAAAGGAGTCTAATACAATTGGGGGAGAGGGCAAGACTTATACATACACAATAGACAAAAACGAACAGTGTAAAAGTTATATAATTAATTGCTAAATGCTGTGATAAGGAGAACTGTAAGTATTTAGAGGGAAGGGAAATCAATAAAGGTGAGACAAATCAATAAGAATTTTATGGAAGAGTTAGTCATTAAAGTGGGTCTTAAAAGACGAGTGAGAATTAAATGGAGAAGAGCATTCCAGGTGAAGCTCAGAAGTGAGACTGGCCCCTGGTCATTCTACCAGTAGGACGGTAGGAATATCAAGCTGGTATCTATGGCTCTTTTGTCATGTAGTACTGATTCATTCAACTTTATATTAATAGCTAATAGGCAAAAGCACAACTTGGATTGTCTAATAGTTGAAAATGTAAGGGGAAGTAACATTGAATGGTTTTGGACCAGATAGTGAAGGTCTTACATGCTAAACACAAGAGTTTAGAATTGATGTATCAGGAACCAGGGAGTCATCACATAGATTTGCAAAAAGAAGTGACACTTTGAAAATAGTGTTTAAAAAACAGCATATAAGCTGGAGTGAGGAGAGGTCCTTCTTTATGTGTCTTCATTGTGGTCACCCTTGCTCATTTTATTTTTGTATCATTCAATTTCATTTGTTATGTTGTTGCTGTTCTTTCCATGTACGTTATTGTAGCTGTATGTGTGTGTGTGTGTGTGTGTGTGTGTGTATGTGTGTGTTTCTGGTTCCACTTATTCCACTCTATATTAGTTCATCTAAGTCTTTACTTCTCATTCATTCAGATTGATCCTTTCTTATAGTGCAGTAATATTTGAAAACATTCATATACCAAAACTTGCTTAGTCATTCACCAGTTGAAGAACAGATGCTTTGTTTTCAGTTCTTTGCTCCTGCAAAAAAGCTCTGAAATAAAAGCAGTCCATTCTTGATAAGCAGCATAATGGTATGGTGGAAAGATGGCTTAGGTCCAGATTCTGGCAAAAATTACATAATCTTGAACAAGTCACTTGACCTCTTTTGGCATCATTTTCCTCATTTACAGAATGTGGATATTGGTTTAGACAATCTATAAAGTTTGTTTCAGTTTCCAATCCCTTGACCTCAGATGTCCAGAAATTTCCCAAGTGCTTTAGTGTTTAGAGGAAGTGGTTTTTTTAAATTAATATAGGTGCTTCCTTTTGGAAAGATTATAAAATGTCCTCTAGAAAGTGAACATTTGGTTGTAAGAGAAAGTTTGAGTTTTTGCAGCTGCTTTTTTCTGGTGGTGGTGATGACTACAGTGGTATGGCAACACTGAGGGCAATGATCAAGATTTTTCAGACACCTCTTAGCCAAGTAGATACCCATGAGTAGCACTAGTACCATGGACAGATACCCCATAGGCATTATCTTTGTCACTCAATGTGTGCAAATGGTAACTCACCTCAAAATAACTGAGAAAATATAAATTGTAAAAATTTTACTTCTGTTGTTGCTTCTGAAGTCAAGAAAATTTACAGAATTATTTTGGAATTTTTAAAATGTAATAATCTGGTAAACAACCATCAAAAATAAAATATTATTTTTGTCAGATATCTGGAGTTCTTCATAAGTCATAACTTCCATTAAATTAACAAACTGCCTGGACCCAATTTTGAAAACCTGAAACATCTTTCGTTTGTATAAATTAAAGATAACTTAGATTAATTCATATTTTCTTACAATTCTGAATAACCAGAATTTACACAGGAATGAGTTCTGTTACTATTTTTTGCTTTCAGAGAAACAGGAAGGGTGGTAGGAGGGCCCTATGTTGCAGCTTTATTAAAGAATCCTATAAATCAATCCTTTTTCTCCAAAATTAATAAGAGAATAAAACTAAAACATTGTATAAGATAGAAAAAGTATAATTCCTTACTGTATGTGATATGCTTCCTTCCTTTACCCAAGCAGTCACTGGGGAAAGTGATATTTATGTATATGTCACTGAAATAATTGACAGCATTCCAAGGCCAACACTTATGCACAAGTATAACAGTTACAGAAGGTGAAAATGTGATAAGATTGAGTGACTTGCCCATGCAAAGGGCAACTAACCAAGGAAACTAAAACTATTTCCCTTTCAGAAAACACTGAATAAATAAATGAAGGAGGGATAAAAATTTTTGTCATTGTGCAGTCATTTAAGTTGTGTCAACTCTTCATTCAAAATACTAGGGTATTTTGCCATTTCCTTCTTCACCTCATTTTACAAATGAGGAAACTGAGGCCAACAGGGTTAAGTGTCACACAGCTAGTAAGTATCTGAGGTTATATTTGAACTTAGGTCTTCCTGGCTTCAGGCTTGGCACTCTCTGTACTATGTAACCTAGTTGCCCAGGTATAAGTTAGTGAGCCCAATAACCCTCCTCTTGGCAGAAAAGAGGCATTATTCTATTTAACAAGCAGTGATCCCAAATCCTACCTCTGCCATGCACCTGGCCCAGGAGACAAGTGGTATAGTGGAGATAACATTGGAATTGGAAGATAGGTAATTTGGATTCAAACCTGGACTTTGCTTATATGCCAGTAGACAAATAATTTAATCTCCTGAGCCTCAGGTTTCTCATGTCAACAATAGGGGGCTTGGGTGGAGAGTGCTGGTAAGACTAAAAAATCTCTAAAGTCTTGTCCATCTTAACATTCATCCTTTCTATGTACAGAGAGGCATTGCCATTAAGAAGAAAGAGCTTTGGACTTAGAGTCAGAAGGCTCAGGATCTACTGTTTACTATCTTTGAGAACTTGGATAAGTTACTTAAAGTTTATAAGCCTCAGTTTTCTCATCTGTAAAATGAGAGGATTATATTAGATGATCTCTAAGGTGCCATTCAGGGTTAGTCTTTTGTTTAATGCCTAGTTAATAGGAGAGAAGGAGAAATCTGGGCTGCCTGCCAAGTGGGATATGTCATAGTAGAGAGTCCAACCACTATTTCAGAGGCTGTAGTTTTCAACTGATACTAAAAAGACCTGGGGCTTTTAGCTGACCAAAGGTTCACTATGAGTCAAAAGTGTAAACTGGCCACTAAAAGAAGCTAGTGGAATCTTCGGCCACATTAATAAAGATATGTCAAGATTACAGGAGTGAATGGTGCCATCGTGTTCTGGATCTGGGTTGGTAGGACCACATCTGGAGTGACGCATTCATTTCTGGGTGCTGCATTTGCAAGAAGGATCTTGATACAGAAGACCCTCTAGAGAAGGGTGGCAAAGGATGGTTAAGGGTCTTGGAAGTATGTCAGATGGAAAATGATTGAGAGGGCTGGAGATGAGAGGAAGAGAGGACTTTGGCTATTTTAGATTGCATATAGAAAAGAGATTAGGCTTACCAGATCTCAAACTATTCTGCGAAGACATAGTCATCAAAATGATTTTCCACTGGTCAAAAAATAGAGAGGTTGCTCAGTGGAACAGATGAGGTTCACAACATATAGAAACAAATGAACCTAGTAGCTTTAATTTTGATAAGCCGAAAGGCCCTTTACTAGAGTAAGGACTCAATATTTAACAAAAACTGCTGTGAAAACTGGAGAGCAGTCTGACAGAAATTAGGTAGAGACCAACATTTCACACTTTATATTAAAACAAACTGCACACGGATACATGACTTAGACACAAATTGGTTGCTTTCAATTGTTTCAATTGTGTCTGGCTCTTTGTGACCCCATTTGGGGGTTTTCTTGGCAAAGATAGTGGAATGGTTTGCCATTTTGTTCTTCAGCTCATTTTATAGATGAGGACACTGAGGCAAACAAGGTTAAGTGACTTGCCTAAGGTCCCACAGCTACATGTCTGAGGCTAGATTTGAACTCACAGTCTTTCTGACTCCGGGTCTGGACCACAGAATATAAAATGCACATTTTTGATGCAGGCATTGATACTATCAACTACCCTTCTCCTGGAAGCTCTTTTCTCTTTAGGTTTTTATTTCTTTTCCTGGGTTCTTCTCCTTGTTTGACTGATCCCCAGTCTAAGTTGCTTTATCATCATCTAGGTTGTACTCACTAACTGTGTATGTCCCAAGAGGCTCTGTCCTGGGCCATTTTCTCTTTTCTCACTGTACCGTTTTGTTTGGCGATTTCTTCAGCTACCATGGATTCAATTATAATCTCTATGATCTATTTGTCTAGCCCTGACCTATGTTCTGATGTTGAGTCTAGCTTCTCCAACTTCCTGTTAAACCTCTTGAGCTAGCTGTCTCATAGACATCTTAAAACTCAACGTGTTCACAACTGAACTCATTATGTTCCTTCCCCTGCCCCCAAACCTCTCCTCTTCCTAACTTTCCCGTTATTCTCTAGAGTACCACCACCATCAAGTCATTTAGACAGGCTTGCAACCAAGGTGTCTCCCTTGGTGCCTCACTTGCTTCCACCTCCCATGTCTAATATGTTGCCAAGTCCTGTTGATTCTACTTTTGCAATAACTCTTGTATTTGCCCCCTTTTTACCTCTGACACTGACACTATACTGGTGCAAGCCCTCTGTGATGATCCAGTGACACTGACTTCCTTGCTATTTCTTGAACAAGATATTCTTCTCCCAACTCCCAGCCTTTTTACTGACTGTCCCTCATTCCTGGAATTCTCTCCCTCTTTATCTCTGCCTTCTGGCTTCCATGGCTTCCATTAAATCTTAACTAAAGTCCCACCATCTGCAAGAAGCTTTTCTTAGTCTTATCTAATACTGTTATCTCCTCAGAGCATCTCCAAATTAATCCTGTATATATCTTATTTGTATATAGTTGTTTGCATGTTATCTCTGCAATATTAGATTCTGAGCTCCTTATGGGCAGTCTATTTTTAAAAAATCTTAGTTTGTATCCTAGCACTTAGCAAAGTGCCTGGCTCAAGGTAGGCACTTAATAAATGCTTATTTTGACTTGATTTCATTTGAATCCCACTGTGTATCTCTCAACAGTCACCAAGGATTGTTCCTTTGCTACTTTCTTGATGTATTCTTTTCCTTTGAGAATTCATCTATTATCATGGCTTAAATATTCACCTCTGAATGAACAATTTCTGCATCTGTATACATAGTAAACAGAATCATGAAGTCTAGTTGAAAAAAGACTTTGATATTCATCTAGTACACTATGTGACCAAGCATCTATTCTATAAAATCCTAAGAAAATAAACATCTCACTTTTACTATAGTAGAGACTCATTATCTCTCAAGACACCTCTAATCATTAGGAAGTTTTTCTTTCTAGTAAACCTAAATCTTCCTCTTTGCATCTTCCACCTATTTCTCTCTGTGGCCAAGCGAAACAAGACTCACATGACATACCTTCAAGTACTTGAAGGCCACAGTCATGTCCCCATACATCTTATCTTCTCTAGGATAAATATCCCCAGTTCACTAGCTTCTCATAGGTATGTCACCTCATTGTATTTGTCCTCTAGCCACAATCTAGTTTGTCATTGTCCTCTCTCAGATGTGGTACCCAGAACTCAGGAAAGAATCAGAACTCTTTTTTGACAGCTTCAGTCCCTCAGTTCTGGATTTTTCTCCATTTTTAACTCACTCTCATCTCAAACTGAAAATATCCAAAATATCCAAAACCAAACTCAGCACCTCTCCCCAAATCAGTCTCATCTCCCTGAGTCCAGTCTCCTCTCTGCATACGTCATTCCTGCCATGAATATTCTTTAAACTTTATGTTGCTTTCCTAGGTCAACCTCCAATAACTCATCTTTCACCTTGCAACTCTTCTAACATTTGAGGCCATCCATAATCTGGCTTCATTTTCAATCCAGCCTTATTTTTCACTACTTCTGAACATTCCATCTTCACTCAAGTGAGGCATAGTATAGTGAAAGGAATATTTATCTCCTCCTTATCTTCTACATGTTCTTTTTTATGCTTTTACTTTTAGTGTTCACTGCCCTGACGGTTGCTCCCTCCTCCCTCCTCCCTCCTTCCCATCCAAACCTTACCAACATTTCAAGACCAAACTTCAATCCTAATTCCTCCAGGAAACTGTCTCTGATTATTTCAGACTTCATCCACCTCCTCTCCTGAACTTCATAACACCGCTCTGTGTGCCACGAGGTCAATTTATTGCTTAATGATATATTGCTTTGTATTGTTTCCTATTGTTTTATATGAGCTAGTCCTGTTTCTCCAAGTACCTTGTAAACTCTTCCTGGGCAAGGACTATATTTGTAATACTTTTATTTCCATCACGCTGCACAATCTGGCATATAGTGCTCAATTTTCTATGTCAGCTGAAAATGATGAAACATTTTAATGAACAAGAATTATTCAATTCTTGTTGCAAGCAATTTAGTAGTATATGGAGAACAGTTCTAGAAATCTACCACTATAAATGATTCTGTCTTTAGTTTCCAACTCAATTCAGGAATATTTGTCCATCACCTACCATTTGCTAGTCACTGTATTAGCGTTCAGGATATCAAGGCATCAAGACAGGGCACCATATGCAATTGATCTGCCATTGAAGTATTTTTATACAAATTGATCTTGTAGAGAAATATTATTTAGGAGAGGCAGCTAGGTGGCACAGTAGGTAGAGTACTCCACTTGAAGTCAAAAGGACCTAAGTCCAATTTTTTTTCAGGCACAATTAGGATACCTAACCCTGGAGAAATAACTTATCTTCTCAACCTCAGCTTTATCATTGTTAACATAGGAAGGGGGAAGGGGAGGATAAACCTACTATGTGCCAGGTACCGTGCTTTACAAATATTGTCTCACTTAATTCTCACAACCACACTGTGAAATAAGTGCTATTATCCCTATTTTATAGTCAAGGAAACTGAGGTAAACACAAGTAGCTTGCCCAGGATTATGTAGCTAGAGTGTCTGAGGCTGGATTTGAACTTTGAACTCCCTGACTACAGGCCCAGAACTCTATCCATTGTGCCACAGTGTGGAGCAATGTGGGGCATATGGGACAATAACTAGCAAGGAAGAACTTGCTTTGAGGCGTGTGTGTATATGTATACATATATGTGTGTATGTATTAATACACATATATGCACATATATGTACACATCTATACATATATGTATTATGTAGATATGCACATGTATGTATATGTACATAGTTATAGATATGTGTGCATATACACATAATTCATATGTACAGTATGTATACATAAATAAATAATAGCACATGTATATATGTGGTATTATACATTATATATAGACACCTAGGTGGCACCATATTGCATAGGATGCTGGGCTTGGAGCCAGGAAGACTCATCTTTCCAAGTTCAAATCTGGCCTCAGATACTTACGAGCTGTGTGGGCCTGGGCATATCACTTTGCCCTGCTTGCCTCAGTTTCCTCATCTGTAAAATGATCCTGAGAAGGAAATGGCAAACCACTCCAGTATCTTTGCCAAGAAAACCCCAAATGGGGTCTTGAAGAGTCCAACATGACTGAAAAATGACTGAACAACAGCGATTATATATGCAGTTCCCGTGACTCAGGATTGCTGGTATACCCTCTGGCTTAGATGTGCTAATATACGCGGATCAGTGCTGCTTAGTTACTTATCCAGGCAACTGTTACTTCATGGATGAGGCAATAACTGGGATCTGACCAGCACTGCCTGCCTCGTGTCAGAATTGGAATTAGCATCACCCTGTAAGACATTTCCAAGTTTATTTTATACCAATTTCAGACTGTAGTTCTAGATATATTTTGTACCGCAGGCTAAGAATGGTTTTTACATTTTAAAATAGAGTTTTATGTAAAAACCATTCTTAACTCCCAGACCTCTGGGCTGGATTAGTTTGCTGACCTCTGCTTTATACTCTCCATAAAGGTATCCTGGTGTAGTGGATAGA